>NC_080168.1:47138810-47364056 GCF_950295315.1 Erinaceus europaeus
GTTGTTTATGCCAACTGAAAGCCTGAAAAATAAGTTATCTTAGGGGGCCAGGCAGTGGTGCATCTGGTTAAGCACACACATTACAGTGCACAAAGACCTGAGTTCAAGCCCCTGGCCCCTACCCGAAGGCAAAGATCTTCATGAGTGGTGAAGCAGGGCTATCGGTGTTTCTCTGTCTCTCTCCCTTTCTACCTCCCTCTCCCCTCTAGATTTCTGTCTCTATCCAATAACCAATAAATAATTACATATATATATATACAGGACAGCCGAAGGATCCCTTTCCTGAAGATGGTATAGCACTTAATAGCATGAAAACTTTCTATGCTAGTATAAGAGGAGAGGCACACATCCCCTTGAGTGGGGGAAGCCTGGTGATAAAGGAGGTAGAGCTTGGGCTGGAAGCCAGATGACCTGAAGTTTAATCTCAGCTTCAAAGATTACCAGATAAGTCAGATCAGGGAATACCCATTATTCCTCTGTTCTCTCTTTTCTTAGTTGTAAAATGGAAACATAAATTCAGACAAATTCCAATTTCCCTCTGATTCTGATGTTCTTTTGGCTTATCAGTATCAGTTTTTATCATCAAAACATGACACATGATAATGTCTTGAAATGTATGAGAATTTTTAAGTGCTTTGTGAGTACTATCAATTATATTTTATTAATAAAATAGGTTGCAAATCACATACACAAACAAACACATATATATGACATGTTCTAAGAATTATACGTCTAATCCATGCTAAAGACTATGGAATAATAATTAAAACACAGTCCAGGGGGAGTTGGGCAGTAGCACAGCAGGTTAAGCGCACATGATGCAAAGTGTAAGGGCCTGTGTAAGGATCCCAGTTACAGCCCCCAGTTCCCCACCTGCAGGGTGTTGCTTCACAAGCAGTGAAACAGGTCTGCAGGTATCTATCTTTCTCTCTCCCTCTCTGTCTTCCCCTCCTCTCCCGATTTCTCTCTGTCCTATCCAACAACAACAGTTATGACAACAATAACAACTACAACAAGCACAACAACAAGGGCAACAAAAATGGAAAAAATGGTCTCCAGAAGCAGTGGATTTGTAGTGCTGGCACCGAGCCCCAGCGATAACACTGGAGACAAAAAGAAAAAAAAAAAAAGAAAAAAAAAAGTCCAGGTACTGGCTGGTTCCAAGACAGGTTTCCCAAATTTCCAAACTCCATGATCAGATCCTGGATAGTGTGAGATGCTAGAGAATGAAGAAGGGAATTCTGATGTGACCTGTGGCAGTTGTGGGCCAACTGAATCAGGCTTAGTTGGTACATAACACTGGACATTAAAAATGTGTAAGACATCTGAGAAGGACTGCAGAGACAGATGTAAAAGAGACAGGATAGCATTAAAATTACTGTCCTGCCAAAGAGAGTGTAGGTAGATCTTTACCACAAGATAAGCAGGAACACAAATTCTTACTGAAGCCTGATGAATGACACAGTAGTTTAGAATCACTATGTAACTGTTTAAGTGGACAATGGCTTAGATGTGTTATCCCACCTCAGAACAAAGAAGGGATAAACATATAAACAAATGACTGAAATGGATTATAGTCCATGTTACTGGCAATCTCCATCCAGTGGTCCTGCAGCATAGAGAAAGCAGTGATTCAACCAAAAATGAAGCTTGCCAGTGTGGTGGGAGGATAACTGCTGCTCCAGCACAAGGAACAGCATGGACAGAGCACAGAGACCCAGGTGAGCAGACTTGTCTCAGAGTGCTACAGGGAGAGGGGAGGGGAGAAAACAGAATAGGCTTTCTCCACAGAAAAGAGCAAAACAAATAGTCATATAAAATTTAGGGAATACATGATAGGGGTGGATAGTTTGATGGTTATGCAAAGAGACTCTCAAGTCTGAGGCTCCAAAACCCCAGATCAATCCTCTGCACCACCACAAAACAGCTGAGCAGTGCTCTGGTTAAAAAAAAGAAAAATACATGCTTCAACATGAGGTGAAATTTTTGATTTTGGCTAGTTAACTATTCCATTTTATCATCATGTGTGACAAGTCAATAAATGATAATAATGCCCATTTAAGTCTGCATTATTATTTTATCACCACAGAATTCCATGAGACATATATACTTCTATTAATGAGGAGAAGCAGAGTTTAATTATTATGAGAGCATGCTCTGAAAGTGAACTATTCACTTTGAAGTTCTGGCTTCACCTGCAACTGTACTTCTGGGGAAGTAACTTAACTTTTCCAAGCTTTGTTTTTTTAATTTTTATAATAGGATAATAAAAGTGTCACATTAGTGGAGTTGTGAAAAGGATTAAATGAAATTCTATCTGTATATTGTTTAGAATGATATCTATACTGCATGGTGTTCAAAGACTGTTGTCTCATACTGAATTTCACAGAGGACAAAAGTTGATGCTTACAAAGGAAAAGTCATTGCCAGTTGCCATGTCTAGCAGAGAAGCAATTACAGAAGCAAAACTCCTACCTTCTGCACCCCCAAAATAATTTTAATTCATATTCACAGTGGGGGAGAAGTGATAGGAGAAAGAGGGTAAGAGGACTCTAAACTCCCACTCCATCAGGACCCAGAGAGAGAAGGAAAAAGATAGTGAATTTTGGATGTAATAATAGGGTTATGTGTATCTTGGAAAGGAAGAGAAGATGGGACCTTTATAGGGGGAGGTAAAGGGGGGCAATTATATACAAATACAGACAGATTAAAATAAACAAATATAGACAGATAGTTGTAGAAATAATATTTAACATATATGCAACCTTAGAAAAGCTGCTGTAGCTTACAGTAAAGAGAATGGGGATTCAGAACCCTGGTGATGGGAAAAGTATGGATTTATGTCCCTGTTGACATATAATTTTTTTAAATCAATATTAAGTCACAAATAGAAAATAAAAGAGAAAAAATAAAATAAAATATTAACAGAGGAAAAGTTATGCTTCCAAGGTTACACAGTCATTAATTTGAAAACTCTGAATTCAAACCTAGGATGTCTAACCATAGAATCCAAGGTCTTTATCATCATCCAAATCATGTTTTATTGCTCAAGTATAAATAAATTTCTGACATACTTGCCTCTGTTTTAATGACTTTGTTAAGTCTCCTGCCCTAAGATATATATATAGCCAGAGGGTGAAGAGGGAATATTTGTTTTTTGGTCATTGTTACATTAAGGAATTTAATTAATTGATGAGCACATTTATAATTAATGGAACATTAATTATTAAATTAAATCATGTTAAGAGTTATACATACTATTATCATTTTACATGAATTATTTCTAGAAAATATCCACCACAAAATGTATATGACTATTCCTCATGTTGTAAGTTGGAGTGTAGATACTTCACGGTGCCAGGTCACATAATTACTGACTTCCTAATATTTACCCCACACCATCTACAGGGGGAAGCATCTGATTAGTCTGAGCTAAACATGGAAATTGTATCCAATTTCCAGTAGGAGGTCCTAAACCTAAACCAATCAATGGGTACAGGATTAATTTAGAAGTGAGTATGAATTACAATAAAATAGTAAAAGGGAAATATTCTGTGGTTTCTTTTAAACTGTTCTCACCTTTTGGAGAAAGTCTCAGTATGAGACACAAACTTGACTGTTGACATTGTAGAGTATGAATTTGACATCTAAAGTGATGCCACTGACTCACTCTGACGCTGAAGATGACATTGGTGCAAGGGAGTTTTATGGCTAGAAGAATCCCACAGACCACAGCATTCCAAGTCTGCAGCTTCCAGCTTTGTGGGCCAATGAATATCCTTATTGTTATAAACAGTCAAGGTGAGGACATAGTAAGAAAGATGCACCATGGGGCTCCAAATCTGAGTCTTAAACAGGTAATTCCCCCAATTCATGCCTCCTTACAATGCCTGGGTGCTGATCTGCCTCTACTACTCAAGTTGTTTATCATCCGGCAGGAGTATTTTGGCATTCAGCTATAGCAGCAGATTTGGTCATCAGTCACAATGCCAGAGTGTTGGAGCTTTGAGTCACTGTTTATCTGTTGGTCTAATTCTTCTGTAATAAACATTCACTGCTAAGATACTAAATTAAAGGGGGAAAATTCCATGTGAAGCATAAATAAACAACAAAAGCTCTGCTAAACATGATTATATAAAGACAGAATTACTATATGCTTGGCTTTCGTGAAATGCTAAACTGGATCATATAAAAGAAACAACGAGGCTCTGAGGTTTTTATCATACTGAGGACCAGTTCTCTTTGAAACTTGGTTATTAAGAGGAGATTACTGTAGCAGTTATTAAACTCCCATGATTTATCCCAATCATAAGAACCTTAGAAATGACCTAGACATGGCAACTACAAAGAGTAATGAAACCAGCAAAGGCAGTTTCTAGAACACATCCTAAAAAGTAAAATGTCTTTCAAGACAGAGAAGTCTGAGGTGAGAACACCTTCCATCCATTGGGAAGTTGGCTTAATGTCATGATTTTATGTAAATTTGTCCATTTCCTCATTCAATAGGAAGATCTCTAGAGATAAAGAAGTTCTTTCTCCATGAGGAAGAGAGTTACTAACAGAATGAACTTTACACATGTGAGGTTGTACCACCAAGACAGAATTATAACCAATAGGAAATAGAATCTTCAGGGAAGCTGAAGGTTCTATCTACCAGCCAATCAGCATCAAATGCAAAGACTTGTTTCTGGAAAGAGGAAAACAAGAGCCTATTGGGAAGTAGATAGAGCCTGTCTGGTGTGAGATTCTAGTGAAGGATATTTTCTGACCTTCCATAGCTTTGGACTTCCTAACATTGCTTCCTCACTTCAAATATATGAAATGTCCCATTTATCCCAAATTAAGCAGAATTTACACATTATAGAAATGGACTCTTAAAAGCTGATATGATGCATTTTGTGGAAACACTAAGTGAAACGTTTAGCACTTGCTTCTTTCATATTTTAGAGCCAACAATTTGCATTTGGGATCTTTAAAAAAATTCCTAGATCCTTGTAGATAAAGTCTGTAGGTTTCAAATACTATATGATGGAGTCTGAGAGATGAAACAGCTCTAGTGGATGAAGATAGTTGTCTATCTTATAGGCTGATAGGCAAAGAGCAGGTATAGTAGGGGCTGAGTGGTGCTGCAGCAGGTTAAGTGCACACAGTAAGTAAGAGCAGGTATAGTCATATCCCTTTTGCTGAGTTCTTGGCAGATCAACATTCAGGAGAAGAAGCTGAAGTCAGATAAGGGTTGGCCTCTCAGGAACACCAAGTCGAGGTTTAGGCCACATACTGTGGGCAGGAGGACTGTTATCCTAGACAGAAACCTTGTTCATTTTTATACATCCATTTTTATGGATACATGACAGATAGCAACAAAACAGTAAAATATACTCTAGATGCCAGTCTAGATGATAGTCTCTTTTATATATATAAATGCAATGAAAACAAAATCTTGTGCAATAGGCTGGACTTTGATTAAAATTCAAGCAAGGGAATTGAAAGTGGATAGGTGAGGGAACATGGAAAATGCATACCAAAGAGCAGGCATTAAGGACTCACCCTTCCCTAGACAGTTTCCAAGTAAGGGAGTAAGTCCTGGGATGAGTTTAAGGGAAGGGGAGGTGGGTTTTTTGTTTATTTTTCTTGTCAGATCCTCTGCAAGTTAATATTTACAACGGGCTAAATTCTTCTATTATAATTTATTATTGGACAGAGACAGAGAAATTGAGAGGGTGGGCGAGGTATAAAGGGAGAGAGACAGAGAGACACCGCAGCCCTGCTTCAGCATTTGTGAATCTTTCCTCCTGCAAGTGGGGGCCAGGGACTTGAGCCTGGGTCCTAGCATATTGTAATGTGTGCACTGAACCAGATGCACCACTACCTAGGCCCTCAATGGTCATAATTTATAAATACTTATAGATTAAAAAAATAGAACAAGATCTACGACTTTTTCTTCTATCCCTTCCATCTAATAAGAGCTCTTTGCACCTGATTTCTAAACACCTGGCTTTTCTGGCTCTTGGCCTCTTGAGAATTTCTTTTCTTTTCTGCCTCCATCTCCTCTAGATCTGAACTCAGTGATTCTCTTTGTTGCTAAGGAAAGATCATCTTCCTGGGTTTTGCTGAGGACACTAATAAAACAGCTCCTGTGATTGTAGCCACACAAAGGGAAACAAGGAAATTATTCTGATTCTGAAAGCAGAAACTCAGTCTCCAGCTGGAGTACAGTATCTGACCCTTTACTTCCAAGGATAGATTCTAAGATTCCTTTTCTCTCCGTTTATTAGATTCACTTCAGTTTCACAAACAATTGCATTTACCTGCTGCTGTTTTTAACCTTCACAAATACCATGGAAACCTAGATCAGAAGACCAGTATTTGAACTCAGACAGACAGTTGGTTCACATCCCAAATCTGCCACTTGCAAGAACTCTAATTTTGCAGATTTTGGGGTCATCTTGAGGATTGGTGACAGATTAAATTTTATAAGAAGAACCTGGAAAGGCAATCAATTACTTGCATTCTGGGGAAAGTGTAAGTTGGAGAAGAAGGAGAGATATTTTTATATCCTTCCAAGGATAAAGGTGGTAGGTGAGAAATGATCTTCAAGCTGGGGCAGACAGTGAAAGGCAAAGGGACAGCTGAATCCTAATATAACTGCATCATAGTCTATGGGGAAACATGAGAGGAAGTAAATTAAGGCTAATTCATTTTGTTGAGGTAGAGAGTAAATTGTAGAGGGTCAAGGCTAGAGACAGGTAACACAGTTAAGAGAAGGCTGGTGACAGAGGAAACAGGTGACAGAGGAAACAGCCTTGACTAGAGGGATGTGTGCATAGATAAAGGGGTTAGCTGTGCCACTTGTGTATTCTATGATTTCTGGTAGACTCCTTAGCCTTAGGGTTTTCATAATTGTGTAGTGAGGATAGTAGTCATATCACTGTCCCAGAGTTGCAAAGGCTTAGATGAGATCATGCCTTGGAGTACTTAGCGCAACATCTGTGATATATGAGTACTATCAAGAAGGAAGTGATATTTATCGCTATTAATGGTTATAGTAGTGGTCCTGGAAACATTACAGGATACACTCAGGGAATGTTGTTGTAAAAACGGAAACAAATGGGGAACAAGGGAGAAGCCTCAGTGGTAGAATAACTGTTTCATATGTGTGATGCTCTTAGCTCCATCCCAGAACCACACAAAAACAGTAGGGAGAACTTCCTAGCTGGTGAAGTGCTGTTTTACTCACTCTCCCTCCTTCTCTGCATTTCTTTTTCTCTGATAAAAATGTTAGGTTGGAGATGTGACTCTGCAGTAACGTGCACACACAAGATCAGACTATAGATTCAGTATCTGATGTCACATTAAAAAAGAAACCAAACAAATGAACATTGAGTACAAGAAAGTATTCTTTTTAAAGATGGAGTCCTGGATTAAAGATACAAATGGTCTTGGTGGAAGACAGTAGAAAGTTAAGGAGAAATGTCTCAAGAAGCAGATGTGCCTATTTGGTGAGCTCTCCTAAGAGAGGACAGAGAGGATGTGTTCTAATAGGGAACAGATGCAGTGGACAGTCTGGAATTCATTTGGAAAAGGCCAGAAAATAAACCTAATAAATGGCCAGGCTGGTGGAAAGGCTATTTTCAGTTTGACAAAAGAGGCACACAGAAGTATTGCTTGATGCCTCCTTGCCTCTATCTTCCCTGCCAGGAAAACGCATTATTGAATCAAGAAGGTGGAAATTAAAGTCAACTGGAGGAAAAAAGAAAAAGGAATCTAAGAAATTCAAAGATAGTGAGAGAGCATTACTTCCCAGGCAAATAACATATGAAGATTCATTTCAAAACAGGAAATGTTTTGTTGCTTTACTGATTTTAGAGTAATATATACTCATTATAAAACTTTCAGATTTGTCATCAAGTTTTGCATGTATTTATGACACTTAACTACCATCCTGAACTTGATATGTAGTACTAGGTAGTACTATCTACACATTTCATAGATGAAGAAATTGAGGCCAAGAGAGGGTAAATGATTTTCTCAGAGTCACACAACTGGTTTTATTATTTTCTTTTTAAATTTAATTTATTAATTTATTAATGCCTCCAGGGTTATCACTGGGGCTCAGTGCCTGCACTATGAATCCAGTGCTCCTGTGGCCATATGTCCAATTTTTTGGATAGAACAGAAAGAAATTGAAAGAGGAGGAGAATATATATATAGAGAAAGACACCTGCAGACCTGCTTCATTATTGTGAAGCTACCCTCCTGCAAGTGGGTAGACTGGGGCTCAAACCATGATCCTTGCATGGGATTCCATGATTTTCTACCTAAGGAAAGTTACTCAACTCCCCCAAACCTCAAGTTTCTTGTTTGAATAGAGAAGAAAATAACTTAGCTGCCCAGTGGACATGAGTTTCAAAGATTAGGTGATGGAGCAATACTCTGATTTTAAAACTGTTTCATAGTTTACTAAGTTTATGTCTTGGAGAAATCATATAACTATATGTTTCAGATATTCACAAAAAGATTATATATTAATGAAAGCTGCATATTATGAGGCTCTAGAATTTATTAAAGCTTTAGACAAGTGCTGAGTATTAATGGTAGGAAATTAATATTAATATTATTGGTAATAGGAATGTTTCTATGAATGAACCTAGCAAGATCTATTCAATGGAAAAGAAGGGGGGTTCACCTGGTTAAGCAACATAGTATGGAACACAAGGAAGGATTCAGGTTCAAGCCCCTGGCTCCTCACCTGCAAGGGGGTCACTTTACAAGGGGCAAAGTAGGTCTGCAGGTGTCTATTTTTCTATTATTTACCTCCCCCTCCTCTCTGTCCTATGTCTATCTTTCTCTCTCTGTCTCCCCCTCATCTCTCCATTTTTCTGTTCTAACAATGACGACATCAATAACAAAACAATAATAACTACAACAACAATAAAAAACAAGGGCAACAAAAGGGAAAATAAATAAATCCATTTTAAAAAAAAAAGAAGAAAAAATAACAAGGAACAAAATGGCTTCCAGGAGCTATGGATTCATAGTGCCAGCACTGAGACCCAGTGATAACCCCAGAGGCAAAAAAAGAAAAAAGAAAAAGAATGGGTTTTGAAGGGCAGTCAGATCTATTCTGAGGATTAAAGGAACTAACACATAAGAAATAAAAGAAAGAGAGAAAGAAAGAAAGAAAGAAAGAGCACAGTGCCAGCAAAACTGAAAGTGCTGTGAAAGGATTTAGCTATTATTATCTATAAATTCCAAAGCATAAGCTTTTGAGTATTCTTTTTAATTTCTTCACACTACATTATTGTGTCTAAAATGTCACTATCCATTGTTAATAATTTTGTGTGGAACCTTTCATATTTCTGAAGCAGCCACACAAACCCATTACTATGTGGTTTCCACTTTTATTTTTTGTTGCTAATTAAATGTGAATTTTAATTATTTTATTGGGAGTTAATGGTTTACAGTACAGTTGTTGACACATGGGTACAATTTTTTATCTCACTATGACAGGTATCTGCAAAAAACACTCTCACCCCAATTTAGATCTTTTTCTTTTTTTAATATTTTTTAAAAAATATTTATTTATTTATTTATTCCCTTTTGTTGCCCTTGTTTTATTGTTGTAGTTACTGTTGTTGTTGTTGATATCATTGTTGTTGGATAAGACAGAGAGAAGTGGAGAGAGGAGAGGAAGAAAGAGAGGGAGAGAGAAAGACAGACACCTGCAGACCTGCTTCACCACTTGTGAAGCAACCCCCTGCAGCTGGGGAACCGGGGGCTCGAACCAGGATCCTTACACCAGTACTTGTGCTTTGCGCCACCTGCCCTTAACCCACTGCGCCACCGCCCGACTCCCTAGATCTTTTTCAATCATCATGTACCAGGACCACAAAGCCCTCCTACCACCATGTGGTCCCTCCTTCCCTCCCCAGAGACCTTTACTTTGGTGCAATATGCCAAACCCTGTCCAGCTTTTACTTTGTGGTTTCCAGTTTTTTTTTTTTGTTTGTTTTTTTAGATTTTATTTATTTATGAGAAAGATAGGAGGAGAAAGAGCCAGACATCACTCTGGCACATGTGCTCTGGGACTCGAACTCGGGACCTCATGCTTGAGAGTCGAAAGCTTTATCACTGTGCCACCTCCCGGACCACAGTTTCCAGTTTTAACTGTGGGTTCAATGCTGATACTGTGGATTCTGAATTTTACATATAATCATTGCATGCCTAAAATTGATCTTAACTGCAAAATGAGAATAATGTATCTATCTTGTAAAATAGTAGTGAAAAGCACTTATATAAGTAAGGTTTGTGCTACAGTGGATTAAAAAAAAACTAATGATTTAAAATAAATAATCCATACAATACCCACCGCAATCTTTACAAATCAGATGTTTCTCTACTGCTCCAACTTTGAAAATTCCCCGTTGCATTTGTAATATTTATGTGCCTTACCTTTGTATGAGAAGGGTTTTAGTGACCTGGAAAAATATCTGCATTCTCCACCTTAGTTCAGAATTGACACTGCTACAGATAACTATCCTTCACAAATCTGTTTAGGATGTGTCGCATAAATATATGGAAATTAAAGGGAATAGGGACACAGAACTGGTGGTGGGAACAGTGCAGAATTATGCCCGTTATCCCACAATTTTGTAAATCAAAATTAAATCACTAATACAATTAAAACAAATAAATTGTTTCCCTGCCACCCCCCCCCCAATTCATATGTTGAAGCCCTGACCCTCAGTGTGACCATATTTGAAGACAGTACTTTAAGGAGGCAAGTAGTGTTAAATGAGGCTTACATAAGTGGCTCCCTAGTGTAATGGAACTAGTTTCTTTATAAAAAGAAGAGGTAGCCAGGCTTCCCTGGATTGAAGACCCCACCAATGTGTCCTGGAGCTCAGCTTCCCCAGAGACACACCTTACTAGGGAAAGAGAGAGGCAGACTGGGAGTATGGACCGACCAGTCAACGCCCATGTTCAGCGGGGAAGCAATTACAGAAGCCAGACCTTCTACCTTCTGCAACCCTCAACGACCCTGGGTCCATGCTCCCAGAGGGCTAGAGAATGGGAAAGCTATCATGGGAGGGGGTGGGTTATGGAGATTGGGTGGTGGGAATTGTGTGGAGTTGTACCCCTCCTACCTTATGTTTTTGTTCATTAATCATTTCTTAAATAAAAAATTTTAAAAAAATAAAAAAAAGAAGAGGTAGTGGGGGTATGAATACACATGGTGGAAAAAGCATGTAGAAACAGGGTAAGAAGTTGGTCATTAGTAAGCCAAGGTTTTATTAGAAGCCACCACGCTGGGCACCCTAACTTTGGACTTCTAGTCTCTTGAACTATGAGAAAATTAATGGTTTAAAGATACCTAGTTTGTGGTATTTTGTTACAGCAGCTCCAGCAAATGAATATAGTAGGCTCACTAAGACAGCAACTAAAATATGCCTAGTAGCTATCTACAGAACGGAGACCCCCCTCAACTCTTCATCTGCACTGTTCCAGCCTTTAGGTTCATGATTAGTCAACAATCTCTTTGGCTTTGTATGTTAACTCTCTTTTCAGCCACCAGGTTCCAGATGTTACCATGATGCCAACCAGACTTCCCTGGACAGACAACCCCACCAATGTATCCTGGAGTTCTGATTCCCCAGAACCCTGCCTCACTAGGGAAAGAGTGAGGCAGGCTGGGACTATGGATCGACCTGTCAATACCCATGTTCAGTAGGGAAACAATTACAGAAGCCAGAGTTTCCACCTTCTGCACCCCATAATGACCTTGGGTCCATACTTCCAGAGTGTTAAAGAATAGGAAAGCTATCAAGGGAGGGGATGTGATACAGAGTTCTGGTGGTGGAAATTGTGTGGAGCTGTACCCCCCCTCTTATCCTATGGTTTTGTCAGTTTTTCCATTTTGTTAAATTAAAAAAAGAGACAGCAACCAAGAAATAATATAATTTGAATATTACTAGGCAGAGATGGAAAATTCTACACATGTTGGCAAATCTTCCTCAAACATCAATAAGGAGGAATAGAGAAAATCTTCCTTCTGCAGGTATCCTGGGTACTAGAGAGAGGACGAATAGGCTTCAGTTCATTATCTAGATGGTATCTGTTTAATAAGTCCTACTTCCTTCTTTAGAAAAGATTTATTTATGAGAACCAGAGAATTATTATGGCGTAGATGATGTTGGGGATCACACTAATAACCTCATCTCTGCAATCCTGGTGCTCTAGCCATTGCACAACCTCCCACACCACAAGTCAATTCTTCTTGTAAAGAAGAAGATGTAAGAGGCAGAGGAAGGAGGCACTATTTCTCCAATTTTAGTCTTTATTTATTCCCTTTTGTTTCCCTTGTTGTTTTATTGTTGTAGATATTATTGTTATTGTTGGATAGAACAGAGAGAAAGTGGGTTCATTGTTATTAATAGCTGCATAGTATTCCATTGTGTATATATACCACAGGTCCCATGAGATAGGGCATATGTTCACATGTATTCATAAATTAGGGCAAAATATATACTTGAAAGCAAAAATACACAATAATCTACAGTGAATCAGTATGGAGTTCTATATGAGGAACAACAAAACAGATTCCTTTGTGGACCCCCATAGGACCCTGCCCTCAACTTGGATCAATAATGGTATATATAAAATGTACATTTAATGGTAGCTATATTTATTTATGTCATTTATGTATTTTGGATAGAGACAGCAAAAATTGAAAGGGAAGGGGGAGATACGAGAGGAAGAGCGGTACTTGCAGCACTGCTTCACCACCTGTGAACCTAGCTCCCTCCTTGAAGGTGGGGATAGGGCCTTGAACCCAGGTCTTTGTGCATTGTAGCATGTCCACTCTACCAGGTGCAACAGTACCCAGCCCCTATTCCATTCTTGTATACTACTGTACATGGCACTGTGGAGTGCATAGGCAGATTGATTTTGTCTCCAAAGATACTTGTTAGGTGGAAGCCAAATGCTCACTGAAATGTTGTGACTCAAATCAGAAAATCAATGGCTACTGGGTATTTCCCTAAAGGGAGGAGAATTGTGTTACATATTATCTGTTCTCATGTAGCCTTCTCTTAGCAACTTCATTTTGTTATTCCCTCTCTGGTCCTTTAGTGTTCTGCATTTGAAGTTGTACAGCTGCTTTAAATTAGATCAACAAGTTCTGAGCACCCTCTAGAGGCAAAGGAAAAGATGTACCTCATTTGAGAGGTTTTGCTCATCATGTAAGTGAAAGATAACAGGAATAAGGAACCAAATGGTGAGAAAGGGACCAATTAAGGGAGGGTTCAGCTTTTCTTAATACATTACTTCTCATAAGTTGCACCTCTGGGTGTTATCTCTTATATATCTTGTCCTAGTGGATCTGAAGACAGAGAGAAACCCAAGATTGAGAAAAAAAAAATTCCCGCTTTGTGAGTGGTGAAGCAGTTCTGCAGGTGTCTCTCTGTGTCTCTCTCTGTCTCCCCTTACACTATCAATTTCTATATGTCTCTATCCAATAAAAAATAAAGAGACTCCCTTCTATCCCTAATTTCAGATATTTAGTTGAGAGTGTGTTCCAACTGGACTATACGTGAACTAGGAACACATCAGTGATTCTGGTCAAGGGTTAAACTCTAAATATAATTTCTGAATTACCTCTGCTGACTATAAAGGCAATGAGTTCCATTCAATTGCCAGAAAAATGGAAAGAACTCAGTGAAACACAAGTGTAATAAACCATGGAAAGCAGTTTCATATATAAAACTTACCTTCAGGCGTAAGGATCCTGGTTCGAGCCCCTGGCTCCCTGCAGGGGAGTGACTACACAGGCGGTGAAGCAGGTCTGCAGGTGTCAGTCTTTCTCTCCCCTTCTCTGTCTTTCCCTCCTCTCTCCATTTCTCTCTGTCCTATCTAACAATGACGACATCAATAACAATAACTACAACAATAATAACTACTACAACAATAAAAAACAAAAGCAACAAAAGGGAAAATAAATATAAATTTTTTTTAAAAAATTACCTTCAAAAATTTCATCTCCATATTTTTCATACCCAAACTTTTTTATGTTACACACTACTCATGTTACTAAATTAACTTAGGAAAAACTTTCCTGTTAATGAATATAGAGCTGAAGATAGTGAGGAACGAGAGAACCAATACGGTAGAGGAATAAAATGAATAATTATCAGGAAAGTATATAACATAAGACTACTTCAGGGTTATTATACATTGGATAATAGTAAAAGTTATTACTGTTGTTGATCCAAGTTTAGGGGAAGGTCCTATGGGGGCCCAAAAGAGGCCTATTTTGTTATTCCAGATAGATGACCAGTAACAGTGGATACAGAGATTTATTCAAGGTCTAGGCCCATCATGTCTGTTGGGACCTTGCCTTCAACTTGGATCAACAACAGTAGAGAATGTTCCATCCTCCGAAGGGAGGTTGGACAACATACTCTATGCTGCACCTGAGGAAGATGGGTCCTGATATTGGGGCATCTTGGAACGTTCCTACTCATGACCACAGAATGTCAACTCAGATCTATAGAGATGTAGAGGTCACATAGGCTCCTAAGCCGAATATGGGCCCCAGATCACATCAAATCAATGGGGTTTATAGTCAACAATACTTATACACCTTTCCCATATTTGGGAGCTACTCTCTTCCCTGATCAAGCTTTCTGGTTCTTTTTCCCGCCATGACATCATCTCTCTAGACAATAACTTCGATCCACCTGCATATCAGATTTCAGGCTCAGGGAAAAACAAACAAACAAACTAGTATAGCCACGGGCCCTTTAGAATATAACTAAAAATCCATGTTCATCGGGGAAGCAATTACAGAAGTAATTACAGAAGTAATTGCAGAATTACCTTCCACCTTCTGCATCCCACAATGACCTTGGGTCCATACTCCCAGAGGTTTAAAGAATAGGAAAGCTATCAGGCGAGGGATTGGGATATGGAGTTCTGGTGGTGGGAATTGTGTGGAGTTGTACTCCTCTTATCCTTTGGTTTTCACAGTGTTTCCTTTTTATAAATAAAAAAATTTTTTAAAGTTATTACTAACCAAAAAATCAGAACACATATACCCATTTCTATAGGAGATGGTGAAATAATTTCCTAAAGTCACAGGAAAAATCAATAGGAGATAGACTTAGAACTTTTGACATTCAGGAATAGTTTCTCAGTCAGAACCATTAGCCCAAATATGACCTTAATTTACATTAATTTATTGAACAATTTAGAGTTTGTTGTTATGAGCAAGTTTTATATAACTCCTATGTGAATAAAATAATAACTTTGAAAAAGTATGTATTTATCATATCCATTTTGTATGAAAGTGAGACTGAGCACTCACAATTGGCTATAGACAGTCAAGATTTGAATTCACAATGGCAGGCAGTGGTGCACCTGGCTAAGCACATATACTACCATGCACAAGGATCCACGTTCAAGCCCTGGTCCCCACCTGCAGTAAGGATGCTTCACAAGCAATTAAGTAGATCTGTAGGTGTTTTTCTCTCCTTCTCTCTATCTTCTTATCCTGTTTCAATTTCTCTCTGCCTTATCTAATAAAATAATTAGAAATGGAAAAGATGGCTGCTGGGAGCAGTGATTTGCAATAGTGGCACTGAGCCCAGGCAATAACGCTGGAGGTAATAGTAATAATAATATTTGACTTCACATCCTTTTTATTCTTATCACTTCACTTTAATGCATCAAATGTATTCTGTTTTAGGCATCTCAGATGGTAACAATAATAACAATGGAGCAATGTTGGTGAAAGGATGCAAATTTGCAGTTCTAAGATTAGTAAATTCTAGAGATCTAATGAATAGCACTATAATTAGCAATGTTGTATTATACGCCTTAAATATGCCAGAATCTAGTTTGTAAATAGGCTCAGTGATGAAATAGCTATGTGATGTGATGGAAGTATTAGCTATTATAATCATATTGTAATTTATCAATGTATTGAGTAAGCATACTCTTTACCCTAAACTAATTGTTACATACATATCCCTATTAAAAATAATGTGAAATCTTCCAGCTAGGAAGTCAAAGAGATCTCGATGGAAATATAAGATTTGCTTGAATAATAAGATACATATTAAAGTAGTGAAGATTCAAGAAGTAAACATAATAGAAAGAAGGGAATGCCAGAATCATGCAATAAATAGTCAATATGGTTGTACTTTTAAAACCAGTTGTTGATTTAAATGTGGTAGGTGAAGTATTGAGTATCAGAACAGAATTTTTCCTAGAATCAAAAGTACAAAGGAAAACAATTAAGACTTAGTGACCAGAAAGTGGAGAATTTGAGGAGAGGATACCTCCACTGTTTGCATAACAGTTATGCAAAATACTAGCATGCATGAAACTCTGGTATCACAGGTTCAATTCCCTGCATCACCATAAGCCAGAGCTATACAGTGTGTGGTAACAAGGGGAAAAAAAAGGAGAAATCTAGTAAATATGCCAAACTTTCAGTTGGATTCACTAAATCATTTCATGTCAGGAGAGCAGGAAAATTAAAGGGAGACCAATTCTCTTATTAAAATCTGAAGTCAATTTTGAGAAATCACCATAAATTATTTGATGAAGATGATATTCCTCTAATATAATTACTATCAAAGTGAAAATGACTCTATTGTGGGGAAAGAAAGCATGTAGAACATATTTTCTCAATATTGGCACATGTGACATTTTAGACCAAATAAGTCTTTGTTGGAGGGCTCTCCTGTAGGATGGTTAGCCGAACTACTGACCTCTATTCACTAGATGCTCTCAAAACCATCCTGGCTCAGTTGGGATGCATACTTGTTGAGTATGCATTTCTATTCTTTAAGTTGTTTTATTTCATAGTAAAATGGCTTAAAAATATCTTTTTTCTCCCCAATTTAATCTTTGATAGGGGGCCCAAAGCATTAAATGGAAGAAGGAGGCTCTCTTCAATAAATGGTGCTGGGAAAAATGGGTTGTAACATGCAGAAGAATGAAATTAAACCACTTTATCTCGCCAGAAACAAAAATCAACTCCAAATGGATCAAAGACCTGGATGTTAGACCAGAAACAATCAAATACTTAGAGGAAAACATTGGTAAAACACTTTCCCACCTAAACCTCAAGGACATCTTTGATAAAACAAACCCAACTGCAAGAAAGACTAAAGCAGAAACAAACCAATGGGACTACATCAAATTGAAAAGCTCCTGTACAGCCAAAGAAACTATTAAACAAACAAAGAGACCCCTCACATAATGGGAGAAGATCTTCACATGCCATACATCAGACAAGAGACTAATCACCAAAATATACAAAGAGCTCAGCAAACTTAGCACCAAAAAAGCAAATGACCCCATACAAAAATGGGCAGAGAATATGAACAGAACATTCACTACAGAGGAGATCCAAAAGGCTAACAACATAGGAAAAACTGTTCCAGGTCACTGTTTGTCAAAGAAATGCAAATAAAGACAACATTGAGATATCACCTCACTCCTGTGAGAATGGCATACATCAAAAAGGACAGCAGCAACAAATGCTGGAGAGGCTGTGCGGACAGAGGAACCCTTTTCCATTGCTGGTGGGAATGTAAATTGGTCCAACCTCTGTGGAGAGCAGTCTGGAAAACTCTCACAATGCTAGACATGGACCTTCCATATGATCCAGTAACTCCTCTCCTGGGACTCCAAACACCCAGGACTCCATAACACCCAACCAAAAAGAGATGTGTACTCCTATGTTCATAGCAGCACAATTCATAATAGCTAAAACCTGGAAGCAACCCAGGTGCCCAACAACAGATGAGTGGCTGAGAAAGCTGTGGTATATATACACAATGGAATACTATGCAGTTATCAAGAACAATGAACCCACCTTCTCTGACACATCTTGGACAGATCTAGAAGGAATTATGTTGAGTGAGCTAAGTCAGAAAGATAAAGATGAGTATGGGATTATCCCACTCATCAACAGAAGTTGAGAAAGCAGATCTGAAAGGGAAACTAAAAGCAGGATCTGACCAAATTGTAAGTAGGGCACCAAAGTAAAAACCCTGTGGTGAGGGGGAGGGTGGACATGCAACTTCCTGGGCCAGTTGGGGGTGGGGGTGGGTGGGTGGGATGGGACACAGTATTTTGGTGGTGGGAATGGTGTTTATGTACACTCCTAGTACAGTATAATCATATAGATAACTAGTTAATTAATATGATGGGGAAATTAATTCTATGTCTCAAAGTTTTTAAAACACAGACTGAGTCTTTTTAATATATAGGCTGTGTATTTGATATGCGGACTCTCTCAAAAGCCTAGACCAAGTAGATCAGAAGCAACCAGTGGCACAGCTATATACAAGATACTGGGTACTATACAGCAAACCCTAACAAAAGGACTTTTCAAAGTTAACCCAATTACCAAATAATGTGATGATAACATTAACTATCGATTGTCTTTTTGAACCCTAAGACAGTAGGAACCTCACATCTCCACTACAAAGCCTATATTTCTCCCAGTCCTGGAACCTTAGGATAGGGCCCACTTTCCCGCATGCCTCTCCCAGTCCATATCAAATAATATTGCATCTGCCGATCACAACCTAACCAACACAACGATAAGTCAGCTCAGACTGTGTCCAGAGACTTCAGGTGTGGAATGACAACCCTTCAGCTCAATACTAGGGTGAGACCTTTCCTTTCATAGTATTCTCTATGTCCATCCCAGGTGTTTCACTTTCTAACAAAGTCCCAAAACCTAGATATAGACCAGGTTCTGTGTGAGAGAGAGCCTATGTTCACACATATCCATAAACTAGTGCAAAATATATACCTGAAAGCAGAAGTACACTAGTGTTTGCAGTGAGTACCCCCCAACACTTCCTCTCCACTATTCCAACCTTTGGGTCCATGATTGCTCAACAATTTGTTTGACTTTGTATGTTAACTCTCTTTTCAGCCACCAGGTGCCAGATGCCATAAGGATACAGGCCAGGCTTCCCTGGACTGAAGACCCCACCAATGTGTCCTGGAGCTCTGCTTCCCCAGAGACCCACCCTACTAGGGAAAGAGAGAGGCATACTGGGAGTATGGATCAACATGCATGTTCAGCCGGGAAGCAATTACAGAAGCCAGACCTTCCATCTTCTGCAACCCACAGTGACCCTGGGTCCATGCTCCCAGAGGGATAGAGAATGGGAAAACTATCAGGGGAGGGGATGGGATATGGAGATTGGGTGGTGGGAGCTGTGTGGAGTTGTACCCCTCCTACCCTATGGTTTTGTTAATTTATCTTTTCCTAAATAAAAAATAAATTAAAAAAAATCTTTCTGGAGAGTTGGGCAGTAGCACAGAGGCTTAAGCGCAGATGCTGCAAAGTACAAGGACTGGCTTAAGGATCCTGGTTCGAGCCCCTGGCTCCTCAACTACTGGGGAGTCGTTGCTTCACAGGTGGTGAAGCAGGTCTACAGGTGTTTTTCTCTTCCCCCCTCTGTCTTCCCCTCCTCTCTCCATTTCTCTCACTCCTATCTAAAAATGAAGACATCATCAGCAACAACAATAACTACAACAACAATAAAAAACAAAATGGGCAACAAAAGAGAAAATAAATCAATAGTAAAAAAAAAGTCTGGGGGCTGGGCAGTAGCACAACAGGTTAAGTGCACGTGGCGCAAAGTGCAGGCACTGGCATAAGGATCCCGGTTTGAGCCCCCAGTTCCCCACCTTAAGGGATTGTTTCACAAGCAGTGAAGCGGTCTGCAAGTGTCTTTCTCTCCCCCTCTGTCTTCCCCTCCTCTCTTGATTTCTCTCTGTCCAATCCAACAGTAACAATAACAACTACAACAAGGTCAACAAAATGGGAAAAATTGCCTTCAGGAGCAGTGGATTCATAGTGCAGGCACTGAGCCCAGGGGATAACAATAACCGTGGAGGCAAAAAAAAAAAAAATCTGTTAGTACAATCCATGAAAAGAGTCCAATATTATTTTTAGTGTAAATAAAATGATTTCATATGTTGAGGTTAGAGTACACTATTTTTTCTTTGAGGTATGTTTTCAAATTTCACCCAGTATAGACTGTTATCACATTATATCCCAGAATTTTATGGGAGCCCAGTTGCTTAGATTTCATGCTCTAAAGTATTTGTCTTCAAAAGAAACGTTGATTTTGACGTTTAACCTGGGTGCAAATAATAGCAAAGACTCCACAACTGTAGCCTATAATTTGGTAGGGCATAAAATAATGCTTTTTCCTTAGGCTGAGAATGATGTTATCCCAATTACATCTTGAATATAACATATTTTATTATGGATTCTTAAAAAGTTCATGCTTCTGTAGACTATATAGATCTAATTTCCATAAACATGCCGGCACCCTTCAGTTCAGCTTAGATTTCTCAATTTAGCAAAGAATTCATTTCTAAATATTGTAAATAACTCCAGAATATACTGCAAATTGCTTAGTTTATGAAGTTTTGCCTCTTGATAGTTGAATTAATGAGAGTGGACATTTTTACTAATTCCTCTAAGCTTTATTTTCTCATCTAAAAACAGTGAAATTTTTAAGTAGGGCTCAGAAATATGAATATTTATTCCATATATTTCTATAAATTCAATTTACATACATTAACATATTTAATAAATAGTGTCACACAGGCATTCAATTAATAGTAGTTTCTCAGCCATACTGTATTCATTATAAGGATAAATTCCAAATCTAAGGCTGTTAAATCTTTGCCAAAAATTTTGTCATGGAGAATGTTTTAGATGATCTTGGGTTGGACCTAGAGACTCCAAGGAAATGAAAGCAGAGATCAAGGAAAGGTACCTTCCTGAGACTTGTTCTATAGTGTATAAACTGATTACCATAAGAATTCTTTGATTATTCATCTTTGAGGAATCAGGCAAGGGCTAGAGATGTGGTCCAGAGCCAGGCAGGGTGAATCTCCTAATCAGCTACTAGCTGAATGTTAATTCTTTCTATGCCTTTGTTTAGACTGGAGTTAAGTATTTTAAGAGGTTTTAGAACATTTAATATTTTCTTGCTCAGATGAATGGAAAACAATGTAGATTTGACAGCCTGCTATCAGAACACCTCTGCACTGAAACCAGTGTACCCCACAAAGGACAAAGACTAAAAGAGAAGGTTAATAAAGACTCATCTGGGCTAGATTTAGGCTCTGGGGAGGGGGGCAGGAATTTGGGAGTGGATTGGTAAACCACTCCTCATCAGAGTCTAAAAACTGCATATAATTATGCTTTAACTTTTGAAACTAACTTTCCTACTGGGTCAGGGTAGAAGCCAGCAATAAACCTAATAGGCTCAAAGTACTTCTTACGCTGCTTAAATATAATACATGGTTAGGGAAGGAAAAGAAAAAAGCAAGACTGGGCATTAGAGAATTGAAGAGAAAGATCCTGAATAGCCATTTATTTATTCAATTCTTCACTCAGTGGGGGGGGTGGAGTAATTGTCTAGTGGTAAAAATTTGGGGCCTGTCGGTAGTGCAGTGGGTTAAGCGCACATGATGCTAAGCACAAGGGCTGGCGTAAGGATCCCAGTTCAAGCCCCCTTCTCCCCAAGGTGAAGCAAATCTACAGGTGTCTTCCCCTCTCTATCTTCCCCTCCTCTCTTCATTTATCTCTGTCCTATCCAACAACAAGGGCAATAAAATAGCCTCCAGGGCAGTGGATTCATGGTGCGGGCACTTTTTCTTCTTCTAGCGTTTGCCCTTCTTCCGTAGCCAGTTAATGGCTTTGAAAGTGACTGGGATCCATGTGGATTCAGTCGGCTAGGAAGGATCGTCAGTTTCCCCAAAGAATGGGTACTCACGGGATGCACCACGGGAAGGTCGATCCAATGCATCGCCCCAATGATAACCCTGGAGGTGAAAAAAAGAACATAAATTCATGCTTTTTTGTTATTATTATTGCCTCCAGGGTTAGGATTATCGCTGGGGTTTGGTGACAGCACCACAAGTCCACTGCTCCTGGTGGTCATTGTTTCCATTTTATTAGATAGTACAGAGAGAAATTGAGAGATTAAGGGAAGAAAGAGAACAGAAAGATACCTACAGACCTGCTTTGCTGCTTGTGAACCTTCCCCCATAGGTGGGGAGTGGGAGCTCGAACCTGGATCCTTGCACAGGCCCTGGCCCTTGCCCCTAACTGGTGTGCTACTACGTGGTAACCAAAGTTTCTTTTTTAAATTTTTATTTATTATTTTAAATTTTTATTATTATTTTAAGAGACAGAAACTGAGAGGGAAGAGGGGATAAGAGAGAGAGAGAGAGAGAGACTGACCTACTAGGCTGCCTTACTACTTGTAAAGCTTTCCCCCTAGAGGATATGGGGTGGGTTAAACTCAGTTAAGCCACAGGGGCAAAGTTTTGCTGTTTCAAACTGCCTCACCTTCGGGGTCCTTTACCTGCTAATTTGTTCATTGTAGCACTCTTCTGTTGTATGCTTCACATTGGTTTTGGTCACACACACACACACACACACACACCCTGCCTCTGGGAGATTGTGGTATGGCCCCTCTTTCTCCCTGCCCCTATGCTATGTAGTTCGAGAGTTCTTGGCACGGCCACCGGAGGAGAAGGGAGAAGAATGCAGGACAGATTTGTGTGGTGATTGGTTTGGGTTAGTTTATGAATCATTGTTCGTGAATAAAGAAATACAGTGGGGGTCGGGCGGTGGCACAGTGGGTTAAGCGCATGTGGCGCAAAGCACAGGGACTGGCGTAAGGATCCCGGTTCGAGCCCCCAGCCCCCCACCTGCAGGGGAGTCGCTTCACAGGCGGTGAAGCAGGTCTGCAGGTGTCTTTCTCTCCCCCTCTGTCTTCCCCTCCTCTCTCCATTTCTCTCTGTCCTATCCAACAACGAACGACATCAACAATGGCAATAATAATAACCACAACGAGGCTACAACAACAAGGGCAACAAAAGAGGAAAAAAAATGGCCTCCAGGAGCAGTGGATTCATGGTGCAGGCACCAAGCCCAGCAATAACCCTGGAGAGAAAAAAAAAAAAATACAGCTTCTTGGCCCAGCCATGTGTCCTCGAGTCTCTGTCTACCCCCCGCGTGAAGCTAGCCCGCCCTGCTGGAGCCCCAAATTCTAATGACACTCTTCCTAGCCCTTTGTTTCGGAGCCCCAAATTCTAACGACACTCTTCCTAGCCCTTTGTTTGTTGAGTGTCTGGGATCAAACCAAGGGTCTTGTGTACTCTACCACTGGGCAGGATCAAGCCCTTGTATCACATACATACAACTATGACCTGATATCACCCTGCATTGCATATTCTCCCACCTCGCATGTTCCCCTCTTTATTGCTGTTAATTTTGTTCTTTTTTTTTTCATTTTCATTTAGTAGGATGACATTTAGTTTTATATTTATTGGTGAAGTAATAAAATTTTCATTATCAGTCGTTTATCTTACTTTGTTCATCCATTCATCTGTTGATTGACATTTAATTTAATACCACATAGTGAATTAACACTGCTATAAATAATGGCATATTATTTATACGCCAGAATCACTGCTTCATTCTGTTTTCAAATCTTTGGATATATACTGTAAGGTGAAACTGTTATTTATATGATAATTTTGCTTAACTTTTTGAGAGACCACCAAACTTTTTTTTTTTTCCTCCAGGGTTATCACTGAGGCTGAGTGCCTCACTAGGAATCCAATGCTCCTGGAAGCCATTTTTTTCCATTTTGTCGCCATTGCTATTGTTGGATAGGACAGACAGAATTCGAGAGAGGAGGGAAAGACAGAGAGGGGGAGAGAAAGATAGACACCTGCAGACCTGCTTGTGAAGCAGCCCCCCTGCAGTGGGGAGCCTGGGGCTCGAACAGGGGTCCTTGTGCTGGTCATTGTGCTTGGCACCATGTCCATTGAACCCGTGGCGCTACTGCCCTTCCCCACCACCAAAGTTTTTTACATTAGCTACAATCCCACTAGCAAAAACCAAAGGTTATGATTTCTCCATATTCTTATCTTTATAAAATAGTTTATTCTTTTGTTTTGCAATGATTTTTTAAATTTTAGTAGAAATGGGGCTTTGAGCATATGCGGTTACTTTTTACATTCCGATAGAGACAGAGAGAGCCAAAGAGACACTGCACCATAGCTTCCTCCAGTACCATTGCACCTCCCATGTGGGTGCTAGTGCTTGAACCTGGATCATTCACATGACAATGCAGGAACCCTATCTGGCACCTCTCTCTAGTCCTTGGTTGCACATATTTGTATGGGTTTGGACATGTTTTGTCTTGAATGAGAACTTAGGAGATGGGATAGCTAGATCATATGGTAGATACAAGTTTAATTGTCAGTCTCTTTACCCAAGTGGTTCTACCACTTCATAGTCTAACTGGTGGCATATGATAATTCCTTCACATTTCCACTGATATAACCAGTTTTTTTTTATTTCTTAGCTATTCTGTGGCCAGGTAGATATACCTGGTTGAGTGCACATTATGATTTATAAGGACCAGGGTTCAAGCTCACAGTCCCTAACTGTAGGGAGAAATCTTCTCAAGTGACGAAGCACTGCTGTAGCTATCTCTCTTACTCTTTCCCTCTCTATTTCTTTCTCAATTTTTTCTATCAAATAAATAAATAATACTAATTTTTAAAAAATCATTGCTATTCTAATAAATATAAAGTGGTCTGTGATTATAGCAATAGTTCCTTAGTGACTAATGTTGACTAGTTTTTCATGTACTTTTGTGATATATATATATATATATATATATATATATATGTATTTTACTTTGGTGAATTGTCTACACAAATACTTTGTCCATTTATTTGCTCTTGTAGAATGCAATGCTGCTTTACTTTCAAGGAGAAAAAGGTTCTGTTTAATTTTTATTATCTCCATTTACTGGGCAAAAACAGTCAAAAATCTAGAGGGAAGGAGGATATAGGAAGAAAGAGAGACACCCAGGGCACTGCTTCACCACTTGCAAAGCTTTCCCCCTGCAGGTGGGGACTGGGGGCTCGGACATGGGTATTGTAACATGCACACCACCACCAGCCCTGAAAAGTTCTCTTATACTCTGTAATCCATCTTTGGATTACTTGCTAAAGTAGGTTGAGATTCTGCTAAATAGAAGAAAGTAACCTGGCCCCTGTGTAAGTCATAGGTATAGGAAGTCACCTACACACAAAAACATGGGGGGTGGGGTGGGGGATGTTAGGAGGTTTCAAATTAATTTGGTTTCTATAGTTTTAAACCTAAATCACAACTCTTCAATACTTTGAGGCTGGGTTACAGTTTTTCTGCTACTGACTATGGCCAGAAAGAGGGCCAAAGAGAGGTAAAGGATTGACATACACATCTGAGCATCCCAGTTAAAAGTCCAATGTTGTGGTCTGGAGGTGGTGAAGTGGATAAAACATTAGACATTGGAGCATGAGGTCCTGAGTTCAAGCCCTGGAAACACATGTACCAGAGTGATGTCTGGTTCTTTCTCTCTCTCCTTCTATCTTCCTCATAATAAATAAATGAAATCTTTCAAAACAAACATAAAAACCCAATGCTGTATGTGCTTGAGGGGAGCTGATTACCTAACTTCCCCCACCTCCCCACTCCCCTGCGATTCATGCATGTTCTTTAAATGAAATTCTGAAAGAAAAATTACTGGACTAGAAAAAGTATATAATCACAGATAAATCAACACAAATGTATACTGCAATGACATACACAAATGTATATTACTGTATACACAAATGTATAGTACCGGTGGCAAATTTATAATCAGCTCTTCTGAGATTCACTGAATGACACAAACTCAAAATTGTATTAAACACCATACAATGTGGGAGTATATTCATGATCTACTGGCAGCAAGGGGGATAAAGGTAAAAATTATTTCAAAAGAAACAATCAGTAACATATGACAATGCTGAAAATCTTGTCATCTACCAAAAACCTCCTGGAAAATATCTAAACAGGTCTGTGAATGATGGCCAAGACCTATCTATGTTTATGATACCTTGGGGTCAGTGTAGTGACTTAAAATGCCAGAAGTAGGGAGTCGGGTGGTAGTGCAGCGGGTTAAGCACAGGTGGTACAAGGCACCTAGGACCAGTAAGGTACCGGTTCAAGACACCGGCTCCCCACCTGCAGGGGAGTCGTTTCACAGGCGGTGAAGCAGGTCTGCAGGTGTCTATCTTTCTCTCCCCCTCTGTCTTCCCCTCTCTCCATTTCTCTCTGTTCTATCCAACAACCACATCTATAATAACTACAACAATAAAAAACAAGAAGGGCAACAAAAGGGAATAAATAATAAATACATATTTAAAAAATATATTTAAAAAATGCCAGAAGTGTGAGGTGCAGGTTGATAGCATCATGGTTATGCAAAGAGACTCTTATGCCTGAAGCTCCAAAGTCCCAAATTCAATCTGCAGCATCTCCATAAACCAGAGCTACCCAGTGCTCTGGTAAAATAATAATAACAAAACCCAAAACGACTAAGGACACAATTTTGAGTTTCTGAAAGCTGGTTTGGGAAGCAACAACAATAACTCGAGTATAATTGCCAACTTTTGTCCCTTGAGTTGTTACATGTGAACCAGCTTTAAATAACAACTTGATTCAAAACAGTATTCAAAGGAATATTACATACTGCACTTCTGTCAGCTTTCGTCTTAACAACACTTGCTTTTTTTTTAAAGGGTGTTTTTTCATATTTTTCTTTTGCTTTTTTTACTATTTTATTTATTCCCTTTTGTTTTTTTTTATTGTTGTGGTTATTGCTGTTGATGTTGTCTTTGATGGATAGGACAGAGAGAAATGGAGAAAGGAGGAGAAGATAGAGAGGGGTAGAGAAAGATAGACACCTGCAGACCTGCTTCACCGCCTGTGAAGTGACTCCCCTGCAGGTGGGGAGGAACTGGGATCCTTAAGCCAGTCCTTGTGCCACGTGCGCTTAACCGGATGCGCTACCGCTGGACTCCAAACAACACTTGCTTTTAAAATCAGACTTGTAAATGAGTGTGAGTGAGCAAACCCAGGGAGATGGAGACGAGCCTTAAAAGAATGTGCTTCTACACCCCATAACAACCCTGGGTCCATGCTCCCAGAGGGTTAAAGAACAGGAAAACTATTAAGGGAGGGGATGGGATGCAGAGTTCTGGTGGTGGGGATTGGACTGGAGTTGGTGTATTGCACCAAAGTAAAAACTCTGGGGTGAGGGTGGGGGTGGGGGTGGGGGTGGGGGGAGAGTACAGGTCCTGGAAAAGGATGACAGAGGATCTAGTGGGGGTTGTATTGTTATGTGGAAAATTGAGAAATGTTATGCATGTACAAACTATTGTATTCCCTGTCAAATGTAAAACATTAACCCCCCAATAAATTTAAAAAAGAAAAAAGAACCGCCTTTGGAAATGCAGGTTGCTCGCCCCGAGAAAATGTACAGAGACATAAAAGCACGTCTAGCTGCTTCACGGAAGGCCCGCTCCTCTCAGAGGACACCACAAAATAATTTCACAGTTCCAACGAAAGGTTTCAGGCTAAATGTTAGCTGTCTCAACGGCTTCAATTACCACACAGTTTCAGGCTGCAAATGACTACGGGTTAATTACCTCATATCAGAAACCTTGCTCTGGAAAGGGTGGAGTAGCCACCAACATTTTCTTCTGCGAAGTTGGAGACAGGAAGTGCTTGAAGACCTCCAAACCTCGCGAGACTCGGCCTCCACGCGCGGGAGCCCACCTGCTTGCTCCAGCCTGAGCATGCTTAGTCCCCTTCATGTGCAGCCACCTTTTTGGAGTGGAAAGTGGCGCGAAAAGAGACTTGACCTTCTCCGGGAGCTGCGGACTGTGTAAATCCCCAGTCTGTGGAACACGAAATATGAGGAAACACCTCTCTGATCTCCTTTTCAGGGTCTCTCTTGCCTCCCACTCTGCTGAGGGCCTGCTGCTCCTGGTATGACCACTGTCCATCTAGGCTATTCACCTGGCACAAAGCACTCTGTCATCCTATTTGTTTATTTATATATTTACATAATTTCTGTGACTCTGTTTTTGCTTTGCCCCATAGTAATTTTTTTATTTTATTTATAAAAAGGAAACACTAACAAAACCATACAGGAAGGGTACAACTCCACACAATTCCCACCACCAGATCTGCGTATCCCTTCCCCTCCCCTGATAGTTTTCCTATTCTTTATCCCTCTGGGAGTACAACCCAGGGTCATTATGGGATGCAGGAGGTGGAAGGTCTGGCTTCTGTAATTTCTTCCCCACTGATAATGGGCTTTGACAGGTTGATCCATACTCCCAGCCTGACTCTCTCTTTCCCTAGTGGGGTGGGGTTCTGGGGCATCAGAGCTCCAGGACACACTGGTGGGGTTGTCTGTCCAGGGAAGTCTGGTTGGCATCATCTGCAACCTGGTGGCTGAAAAGAGAGTTAACATATAAAGCCAAACTAATTGTTGGCTAATTACATAAGAGTTAACATATAAAGCCAAACAAATTGTTGGCTAATTATGAACCTAAAGGCTGGAATAGTATGAACCTAAAGGCTGGAATAGTATGAACCTAAAGGTTGGAATAGTATTAACCTAAAGGCTGGAATAGTGAAGATGAATAATTGGGAGGATCTCTGTTTTGTAGGTAGCTAGTAGGCCTATTTTAGTTATATTCTAAAGGGCCTGTGGCTATGCTAGTTATGCTACACCTGAGGAAGATGGGTCCTGATATTGGGGCATCCTACTTGTGACCACAGAATGTGAGCTCAGATCTACAGGGATGCAAAGGCCACATAGGCTCCTAAGCCGAATATGGGCCCCAGATCATATCAAATTGATGGGGTTTGCAGTTAACAATATTTATACACCTTTCCCATATTTGGGAGCTCCTCTCTTCCCCTGATCCACCTTTCTGATCCTTTTTGCAGTCATGACATCATCTCCCCAGACAATAACTTGGATCCACCTGCATATCAGATTTCAGACTCAGGAAGAAGGAGAGAAAGAGAGAGAGAGAGAGAGAGAGAGAGGGAGAAAACTAGTATAGCCACTCAGTAATTTTATATAAATAAGTCTTAAAATTGGATAGGGTCAGTTCTCAGATTCTTTTTTCTGAATACTTTTAAAAATTATCTTTGTTTATTTATTGGAAGTACCCAGAAATCCAGAAGGAAGGGAATGATAGGGAGACAGACAGAGAGACACCTGCAATACTGCTTCACCACTCTCCAAGCTTTCCTTCCCACTGCAGGTGGAGACCAGGGGCTTGAACTCGGGTCTTTGTGTGTTGTAGCATGTACACTCAACCAGGTGCACCACCACCCAGCTCTGTGGGTTTTTTGTTTTTAACTGGGGGGGGGATTAATAATTTACAGTAAATGCAATTGTGGGTACATGTGTAAAATATCTCAGTTTTCTGCAAAACAAAATCACCCTTCTCCATCATCATGCATCAGGACTTGAAAGCCCATAAGTGTTCTAACTAGTTCAGTTCTACAAATTTTTCTCCGTAAATTTTAAATAATTATCTCCTTCATATGTTATTTTATGCATGTGTTAATATACCAAAGGGAAATTGCTAGGTTGACAGGTGTTCTATTATTTTTTAAAAACCTCTAAACTAATTTATTAATTTATGTTTTAGGATACAGAACTTGAAAGGGGAGGGGGAGCTAGAGATAAAGAGGCACCTGAAGTACTGTTTCATTGCCAGTGAAGTGTCCCTCACATCACTTGGGAACCCAGATGGCTGTGCATGGCAATGTGTGCATTCAATCATGCTCCAGTTTATAGGTGCATTTAAATTCTGTATGAATAGACACTAATCTATTTTTTAATAACCACATCAGGTAAAGTGAACCACAGACTTCTCATAGTCTTGTGACTTCTGTCTCTACTCTGGAAGGGTAGAGAAAATTTTCTTCAAATCAGAGAACTAAAAAAAATTTTTTTCTTTTTTTTTCTCTTTATTGTTTTTATTTAAGAAAGGAGACATTAACAAAACCATAGAATAAGAGGGGTACAGTTCCGCACAATCCCCATAACCCTATCTCCACATCCCACCCCCTCCCCTGATAGCCTTCCCATTCTCTATCTCTCTGGGAGTATGGACCCAGGGTCCTTGTGGGTTGCAGAGGGTGGAAGGTCTGGCTTCTGTAATTGCTTCCCCGCTGAACATGGGTGTTGAATGGTCGATCCATACTCCCAGTCTGTCTCTCTCTTTCCCTAATAGGGTGGGGCTCTTAGGAAGTGGAGCTCCAGTACACATTGATGGGCTCGTCTGTCCAGGGAAGTCTGGTCAGCATCTCACTGGCATCTGGAACCTGGTGACTGAAAAGAGAGTTAACATACAAAGCCAAACAAATTGTTGAACAATCATGGACCTAAAGACTGTAATAGTGCAGATGAAGTGTTGGGGGTATTCCCTGCATGCTCTTGTGTACTTCTGCTTTCAGGTATATATTTTTCCCCTAGTTTATGGGCACGGGTGAACCTATGCTCTATCTCAGGGGACCTGGACTATATCTAGGTTTGGGGACTTTATTGGGGAGTGGAAAACCTGGAATGGAATTAGAGAATACTATGAAAGGAAAGGTCTCACCCGAGTGATGAAGCTGAAGAGTTGTCATTCCACACCTGAAGTCTCTGGTCACAGTCTGAAGTGAGGCATGCTGGGGTGGCACTTGTTGTGTTGATTAGGTTGCGATCCGCAGATGCAATATTATTTTATTTGAATTGAGAGCAGCATGCAGGAAAGTGGGCCCCACCCTAAGGTTCCAGGACTGGGGGGAATATAGGCTATACAGTGGAAATGTGAAGTTCCTGTTGTCTTAGGGTTCAAGGAGACAATGGATAGTTATTGTTATCATCACATTATTTGGTGATAGGGTTAACTTTGGAAAGTCCCTTTGATAGGGTTTGGGGTATAGTACCCAGCATCTTGTACATAGCTTTGCTGTAGGTTGCTTCTGTTCTCCCTGGTCTAGGCTTTTGGGAGAGAACTTATAAAAGACAGCCTATGTATTAAAAAGACTCAGTCTGTGTTTTAAGAAGTTCTAAACATATCAGTTTTTCGCCTCTCATATTAATTAAATAGTGGAATATATAATGTTTACACTTTAATAGGATTGTTACATAAACACCACTCCCACCACCAAAAGACTGTGTCCAATCCCCACCACCCACTCCCATCCCCCCACCCTCCGCCTTGCCGGGAAGCCCAATGGCCACCCTCCCCTTTACCACAGTGTTTTTACATTGGTGCCCTGCTCTCGATTTAATCAGATCCTGCTTTTAGTTTCCCTTTCTGTTCTTCTTTCTCAACTCTGTTCATGAGTGGGGACATCCCATACTCATCTTTATCTTTCTGACTTAGCTGACTTAACATAATTCCTTCTAGCTCTGTCCAAGATGGGTCAGATAAGGTGGGCTCATTGTTCTTTTTTTTTTCTCTCCAGGGTTATTGCTGGGCTCGGTGCCTGCACCATGAATCCACCGCTCCTGGAGGCCATTTTGCAACCTTTTTGTTGCCCTAGTTGTTGCAGCCTCATTGCAGTTATTATTGCCATTGTTGACGTTGCTTTGTTGTTGGATAGGACAGAGAGAAAAGGAGAAAGGAGGGGAAGACAGAGAGAGGGGGGGAGAGAAAGATAGATACCTGCAGACCTGCTTCACCACCCCTGAAGCGACTCCCTGCAGGTGGGGAGCCGGGGGCTCGAACCGGGATCCTTACTCCGGTCCCTGCGCTTAGCGCCACGTGCGCTTAACCCACTGTGCCACCGCCTGACCCCCTGGCTCATTGTTCTTAATAGCTGCATAGTATTCCATTGTGTATATATACCACGGCTTTCTCAGCCACTCATCTGCTGTTGGGCAGCAGGGTTCCTTCCAGGTTTTAGCTATTATGAATTGTGCTGCTATGAACATAGATGTACACACATCTTTTTGATTGGGCATTATGGAATCCTTGGGGTATATCCCCAGGAGAGGAATTACTGGGTTGTATGGAAGGTCTATATCTAGCCTTGTAAGAGTTCTCTAGACTACTGTCCAGAGAGGCTGGACCAATTTAAATTCCCACCAGCAGTGTAGAAGGGTTCCTCTGTCCCCACAGCCTCTGTTGCTGCTGTCCTTTTTGATGTATGCCATTCTCACAGGAGTGAGGTGGTATTGCAATGTTGTCTTTATTTGCATTTCTCTGACAATCAGCGACCTGGAACAGTTTTTCATATGTTTGTTAGCGTTTTGGATCTCATCTGAAGTGAATGTCTTGGTCATATCCTCTGCCCATTTTTGGATGGGGTCATTTGCTTTTTTGGTGCTAAGTTTGCTAAGTTCTCTTTATGTTTTGGTGATTAGTCTCTTGTCTGATATATGGCATGTGAAGATTTTCTCCCATTCTGTGAGGGGTGTCTTTGTTTGTTTGATAGTTTCTTTGGCTGTGCAGAAGCTTTTCAATTTACTGTAGTCCCATTGGTTTGTTTCTGCTTTAGTCTTTCTTGCAATTGGGTTTGTTTCATCAAAGATGTCCTTGGGGTTTAGGTGGGAAAGTGTTTCACCAAAGTTTTCCTCTAAGTATTTGATAGTTTCAGGTCTGAAATCCAGGTGTTTGATCAATTTGGAGTTGATTTTTGTTTCTGGTGAGATAAGGTGGTTCAATTTCATTCTTCTGCATGCTATAACCCAGTTTTCCCAGCACCATTTATTAAAGAGAGCCTCCATCTTCCATTTAATCCTTTGGGCCCCCTTATCAAAGATCAGATGTCCATAGGTGTGGGGGTTTAGATATGGGCTTTCAATTCTGTTCCACTGGTCTGTGTGCCTATTTTTGTTCCAGTACCATGCTGTTTTGATGATGATGTCATTATAATATAGTTTGAGATCTGGGAGTGTGATGCCTACATCTGTTTCTTTTCCTCAAAGTAGTTTTGGCAATTCTAGGTGTTTTCTGGTTCCAGATAAATGAATGTAAGGTTTTGTTCTATTTTCTTAAAGAAGCTTGGTGGAACTTTGATGGTTATCGTATTAAATTTGTATATGGCTCTGGGGAGAATATTCATTTTTATGATATTTATTCTTCTGATCTATGAGCATGGGATGTCTTTCCATTTCTTGGTATCAGTTTCTATTTCCTTGAAGAGTGACTCATAGTTTTCAGTATACAAGTCTTTCACTTCTTTGGTCAGCTTTACTCTTAGGTATCTAATTGATTTTGTTGTAACAGTGAATGGGAGTGATTTTTGGATGTCTTCTTCTTCAGTTTTAGTGTTTTCATAGAGAAATGCCACTGATTTTTGTACATTGATTTTGTAGCCTGATACCTTGCTATATTGCCTAATAACTTCCAGTAGTTTTCTACTGGATTCTTTAGGTTTTTCTATGTATACTATCATGTCATCTGCAAATAGTGAGAGTTTGACTCCTTCCCTTCCAATCTGTATTCCTTTTATTTCTTTCTCTTGCATGATTGCTATGGCAAGAACTTCCAGTACTATGTTGAAGAGTAATGGTGATAGTGGACAGCTCTGTCTAGTCCCTGATCTGAGGGGAAATGCTTTCAACTTCTGTCCACTGAGTATGATATTTGCTGTTGGTTTGCTATATATGGATTCCACTATCTTGAGGAATTTTCCATCTATTCCCATTTTTTGTAGAGTCTTGAGCATGAATGGGTGTTGGATTTTGTCAAAGGCTTTCTCTTCATCTATTGAGATAATCATGTGGTTTTTGGCTTTGCTTTTATTGATGTGGTGTATGACATTGATTGACTTAGGTATGTTGAACCAGCCTTGCATTCCTGGGATGAATCCCACTTGGTCGTGATGAACAATCTTTTTGATGTGCTGCTGTATCTGGTTGGCCAAGATCTTGTTTAATATTTTGGCATCTCTGTTCATCAGAGATATTGGTCTGTACTTTTCCTTTTTTGTTGTGTTTCTATCTGCTGTGGGTATCAGGGTGATGTTGGCTTCATAGACAGTGGAATGGAGTGTCCCTGTTTCTTCAATCTTATGGAAAAGCTTTAGGAGTATGGGTATTAACTGTTTCCTGTAAGTTTTGTAGAATTCATTTGTGAAGCCGTCTGGTCCAGGACTTTTGTTGTTGGGGAGATTCTTAATAACGGTTTCAATTTCTTTGTCTGTGATTGGTGCATTTAGGTTTTGTAGTTCTTCTTGGTTCAGTTTTGGAAGGGCATATGTTTCTAGGAATTGTTCCATTTCTTCCAGATTCTCTAGCTTGGTGGCGTATAGTTCTTCATAGAAGTCTCACATGATTTTCTGGATTTCTTGGTGTCAGTTGTGATATCTCCTCTATCATTTACAATTCTATGAATTTGAGTCTTCTCTCTTTTTTGTTTAGTGAGTCTGGCTAGGGGTTTGTCAATCTTGTTTAATTTTTCAAAGAACCAACATTTGGCTTCATTGATCTTCTGTATGGTTCTCTTATTTTCGATGTTGTTTGTTTCTGCTCTAATTTTAGTGATTTCTGTCCTTCTGGTTGCTTTAGGGTTCCTTTGTTCCTCTTCCTCTAAGTCCTTAATGTGTGCAGCAAGGTTGTTTATTTGGGTTTTTTCTTGTTGTTTAATATGTGATTGTATGGCTATGAGTTTCCCTCTCAATACTGCTTTAGCTGTGTCCCAAATATTTTGACAGGTTGTGTCTTCATTTTCATTTGTTTCCAGGAATATTTGAATTTCCTGCTTGAGTGTCTCTCTGACCCAGTACTTCTTAAGCAGTATGTTGTTTAGTTTCCAGATTGTGACTTTTAATAATTTTCTGTTTGTTGTTAAATGCTAATTTTACTCCACTCTGGTCTGAGAAGATACTTGGGATGATTTCAATGCTCTTGAATGTATTGATGCTGTCTTTGTGGCCTAACATCTGGTCTATCCTTGAGTATGTGTTATGTGGATATGAAAACAATGTGTATTCCAATTTTTTGGGTGAAGAGCTCTGAAAATGTCCAAGAGGTCTAGTCTGTCCACCTCTTCATTTAATTATCTTGTTTCTTTGTTGATTCTGTGTTTTGTTGATCTAAGTGTGAGAGTGGGTTGTTAAAGTCTCCCACTATTATTGTATTACTATTGATGTATTTTTGAAGTTCTTTGAGAAGGTGTTTGATGTATTTAGAGGGTCCCTCATTGGGTACATAGATGTTAATAATTGTTATATCTTCTTGGCTGATTGATCCTTTAATCGATATGTAATGACCTTGCCTATCTTTTATTACTTTATTTAATTTAAAATCTATTGTGTCAGAGATGAGAATGGCTGTTTATGCCCTTTTTTGTGGTCCATTAGCCTGTAGGATAATTTTCCATCCTTTCACTTTAAGTCTGTGTTTATCTTGTTGGGTCAAGTGGGATTCTTGCTAGCAGCATATGGTTGGGTTATATTTTCTGATCCATCCTCCCACTCTGTGCCTTTTGATGGGTGAGTTTAAGCCATTGATTGGACATTGTTAATAGGTGAATGAATATATACCTTCAATTACTATTTGACCTTAGTGTATAACTGTACTTATTTATTTTTTGCCACCAGATTTATTGTGGACTTCTATGTCTATAAGATTCCTCTTCTCCCTGCAGAACTTTATTTTTAAAAATACAGAGAGAAGCCAAGAGAAAGAGAAAGACTGTAGCACTCCTCTACTACTCATGAAGCTTCCCTGAGCAGGTGTTTCTACGTAGTGACTAGGGGCTCTAACCCATGTCATCACAGTTGGGAAAGTGTGTATTCTACTAAGTCCCCTAAATCATTTTTTTATACTTAATTCACTCATTTTTTTCCTGTTGTGACCAGAGTTATCACTTGAGGTTAGTGTCTATTTGATGGATACACTCATCCTGGCCATTATTTTTTTTTCTTTTCGTTTTGATAAAGACAGATTGAAAAAGAACAGAGCCTCTAACCTAGATGATTGTGCATGGCATTGTACAGGCTTTACCATCTGTTGTGCCTCTTCCTGCCCTGTTAGTTACACTCTTTAACCATGACAACCCTTGAATCTCATTGTTGATTTTAAATAACTACTTTATTTTACATAGTATATTTCTGTGGTGTGGTGTGGTGTATGTGTGTGTGTGTGTGTGTGTGTGTGTGTGAGAGAGAGAGAGAGAGAGAGAGAGAGAGAGAGAGAAGCATTTATGCTTTATTTGTTTTTGTCTTTCTAGTTTTGTATATGGTATTGAGAATTAAAGAGCAAAGCACATGATATGCTGATGAGTCACCTCCCTGGTCCCTGGAGCATCTTACAAGTAGTATTTCTTTGTTAACAGCTTTAACCCCTGCTGATCAATACTCAATACAGCCGATAGTACTTCCTATGTGATTGATCTGCTGAGTGAATTCTTTATTCCCATTTGAAGGAAAGAACAAAAACTACATTTTAACAGAGCAACTGGAAAACACTAGTTTCTGTCTATACTTGGAATCTTTCCTGTTTTACTGGGGACTTTCAGCATTTTAGCATCCTGAAGAATCTTCCATTCATCCATTCTGATCCAAAGATGATGCTATTTAGACTTGGTGACTAGAAAATTGAGTAGCCTAGAAGACACAGATAGCAGATACATTCCAAAAATGATAGGCAAGCATCACCAAAAATTTAAAAATTAAATCCTATCATACAACTGAAATTTCCAGTGATTTGAGGCATGCCCAGATATTGCCTCTAAGATAATAGACTGGTACTTGACATATCTCCTGCCATTGAAAATGCACACTGGACTCTGTAAGTCTCTGTATATTATGAAGTAATATTATTATATTACTGTTCAATGCATGAACAGTATCATGCATTGACTGTGGTTCTGAGTCACTCCTTTTCTAAGTATCTCAAAGGGATGGCAAGTTTTGATGAGGTCCAGAGTAAGGAAGGGCTCTGAGTCCGTTCTGGGTTTGCTTATTTCATCTTATTGTTGAAGGAATATATGAGTTTTAAAAGTCAAAATACTGTTTTTGATTTGGAAAAAAGACCTAGGTGCCAGGCTAGCATCACAGGCAGGCGAGAGACCAGGAACTCGTGGCAGAGATGAACGCAAATTTTTATTCATGCAGATGCCCCAGAGTTGGATGTGAGCAAAATGGGTTTAGGCCACGTGGAGCTAGCAAAAAGGCTGCCTCCTGCTGTGCATGCCAGCCCTTCTCCAGGTCAGGGCGTGGAAGAGAAAGAGAGTTAAACCAGGAACAGTAGCGGGCTTTATAGGGTAAAAACGAAAGTAGCAAGTCGGGAACTGGATTGCCTAGGAAAGGGGGTGGAGAAAACAAGGCACTCTGGGAAGGTAGAAAGCTGGTAGGATTAATGTACCCTGCATGCATGGGTGAGGATCTTTCAGGCAAAACAATGATTATGTAAATAGGTCATAGTATCAAGCGATGTAGGGGAGCTAGTGTAATGCCCAACACCCAGGAATGACACAATGGTAGAGCTGAGGATTTGCAAGTATAATAAGGTCCTGGGTTTGTTTACCAGAAATGCATATTCCAAAGTAGTAATTTAGTGCTCTCTTTTTTCTTCATCTCTCTTAACTAAATTTAATATCTATTATATAATAATTAAGAAAAATACATGGGATGATCTCACTCTCTGGCAGAAGTTGAAAAACAAGATCAGAAGAGAAAACACAAGTAGAACCTGAACTGGAATTTGCATGTTGCACTAAAGTAAAAGACTCTCAGGTGTGTGTGTGTGTGTGGTGGGGAATACAGGTCCAAAAAGGATGACAGAGGACCTAGTGGGGGTTGTATTGTTATATGGAAAACTGGGAAATGTAATGCATGTACAAACTATTGTATTTACTGTTGAATGTAAAACATTAATTCCCCAATAAAGAAATTATAAAAGAAAAAGAAAAAGAAAAAAAAGTAATGTAATGGGACAGAATAAGAACAGTATTTAATGAAATTGAAAGTACTGAGGGGGAGATTGTTCCTTCTCCATTGATGTGCTGGTAAAAGATGTGGAAATGAGTGACTGACAAATAGGAAGTAAGAAGTGGAGATAATGAGTTTAGAATCTCTTCCCCCTATTCCCCTCTAGATAGGGAAAGAGAGAGGCATGGAGGGGGTGATGTATTTTTACATATTGAGAGAATAGCACTCATTTCTTTCATTTATTTATTGTCTGGATAGAAGACAAGAGAGAGAAAGAGAGAGGGGGTAGGGGAGAGGGATTGAGAAAGCTAGATACAGCTGCACCACTGCTCCACTTCTCATGAAATTCCACCCTTGAAGGTGGGAACCAGCGGCTTGAATCCAGGTCCTTGATAATGGTAATATTTATGCTTTACTGGGTGCAGCACCACCCAGCCCACAGCATGTATTTCTAACTTGAGGTAAAATTTCATTGAAAGAGGAAGATTAAAAAATGCATGCAGATAGCAAGTACAACAATAAATAGATTATCTAGACAGGAAACTACAAGGAAACAAATACACGAAGAAGCAAATACAAGGAAGCAAAAAAAAAAAAAAGCAGGTGAGATGGGCCTAATAGATATTTACACAGCATTTCATCACCAAACACCAAGCCCACATTCTGTTCACTGGATTAGGCAAATATCATAACATCAAGTGTTCAAGCCCCTGGTCCCTACCTGCAGGGGGAAAGTTTCAAAAGTGGTGAAGAAGTGCTGTAGGTGTCTTTCTCTGTCTCTCTCCCTATCTCCCCTTCCCTCTGGATTTCTCTCTGTCTCTATCCAATAGATAAATAAAATAATTTTGAAAAGTTAAGACCAGTAAACCATACTGTCTCTACTATGTTCCTCCTCATCAAATACAATTCTAATGGCATTTGGCTATTTTCTGGTGATGTTTCTAACTCTTCCATGAAGTTAGCATTCTCCTTTGTGCCCCCCCCCCCATTGTTTTAATCTTGCAAATATGGGCTCCAAGCTGATGTAGGACTCTTGTGATTGGAGTGTACTATGAAGGATTGGTTCTACAGAATACCTGTGGGCATGACCTGCTCATTATGAGGGTAGATGTTCTCTGGTGCTTTTATTACAATGTTTCAGAGGAGGAATTTTTGATCCCATGATATTATCTAGGAATAATTTTACATTGAAGGGCTTTCCCCCCATTCCTACGGGGTGCTAGATAGAAAAATAAGCCAATGCAGTCTTATAATAGAGGCACTAAGCAAGATATATGGAGGATATTATCCTTTCTGCTTTGTTTGATTTGGGGAAAGTTATTTGAAACTTGGGTAGCAATGCCCATAACTCTCAGTCCTTTATACTTTGCATGACAAAGGGACAATTGCGGATTGGTGATGTCAGTAGGACTCAGATTCATGAACTCATGTGGGGGTCTCCTGGAAGCCCAAGTTCTTTGCCTTTCTTTCCTGTGCCTTATTTTCCTTTCTCTTTTGCTCTCATACACATTTGTCTATACTCAGCTACCCTCTATCATCTAAAAATCTCAAAAATATCAGCTGGCATAAGTAATAAGCTGACTAAGTAATAGAGGGCAGGAGTTAATGGCATGGACTTGGAAACTAGCCTACTTCAATTCAAATCTTGCTGATTTCATCACTCAGAGCTTGGGAAAGTTTAATAACTGCTCTAAGTCTTGTTGTATTTATCATTTAAATGGCAATCACATTTTGTACATTGTAGAATGATTGTCAGGATGGAACTACATATAATAAAATAAAATTCTTAGAATAGTGTCTAGAAGATGGTGAAGTTGAGAAACTGACTTTTAAAAATTGAATTAACCTTTGTGTTTCACTTTTATGCTTCTGCAGTTTATCTCTTCCACAACTCTACTCCCATAATAGATTTCACTTCTCATTTATAAATGAAATTGCTATGTAGAGATTAGATAGTAGATCCAGAATCATTGGATCATTGGGAAATTTGGGATTAGGAATTAGGTCAATTTATTCTTAACTCAGAGAAATTGTCTGTAATATTTTTATATCTCATACCATAATATAATAATAATTATCTAATTTTTAGTCTTCTATAATATGGAACTGCTGTCTAATCAGGTCAATCATTTTACCTGACAGGAAGGGCATACTTGTGTTTTTGTTAAAAGTCTTCTCAGGCTGGGGAGACAGCCTAAGGGGGATGCAAAAACTTTCATGTCTGAGGCCCCAGAATCCCAGGTTTAATATCTTATACCACTATAAAGTAGAATTGACTACCTACCCTCTCAAAAAGTATCTCTATTCAGGTTTAATTTATGCTTTCCTTTCTTACCCATCAAAAGACTTTGGGGGGGAGAGGTAAGCATTCTCATATGGCCATTATGTAATTTTTAATATCCATAGGGTTTAAAGTATTGAGACCATTTTAATATCTGATTTATACTACATGGTGTCATCTTAACTATAATGTCATTGTTCACTGCAGATACAATGCAAGTTTCTAAGTAAGCATGAAATAAATTTATATATATATAAAGAAGGAATCAATTATTGATGCTCTCTAGAAATATATTTATTTGCCAGTTTGTTTAGCTCTACATTACAAAGACAAACAATCCTTTTAAAGAGCCCTGTTTCTGGGAATTCCTACAAAGTTCAATTTATGTAGATGGCCTCAATTATTTCCTTGTTCTGAGTCTGTAGAGAGAAAAGAAAAGAGAATGATATAGGACTTACAAAGGGGTGAATATAACTTAGTTTAACTAATAGACCTAATCATGGATCTTGATAAAAGTAATCTGACTGGCTGAGTTTGACAATGGGATAACCACTTTCAGATAACCACTCTGTAATCAATAAAATTTCTTCAAATAAATGAATTAGAGAATTAGAGAAGTCTTCCAGAGAGTTACTTTGTATCTCCCAAGACATGTATTATTATATCTATGTTGTTCTGCTGTGTGAGGAAGCTGAGATCAACAAAAAACAAACAAACAAACAAAGAAAAAAGGAGAATGCCTCGTATTTTGAGAGCAAATGAAGCACAGTACATGGGGTGCAAACTATCAATACTTACTGGTGCTGCAGGGATCATTGTATTCAGCAAAAGCTACTTCATCTGAAAGATAGAATGGGGATAAAGCTCTTGAATGAGAGCATCATTTAGAGGCAGGGAGTCATAGAAAGTGCATATCAGGACCAAAACATTATTGAATATAGAATTGTATTACTGTAGAAAAGTCAGTTCTGTGGGGATATACAATGATCAAGCTTTTTTTTTTTTTTTTTTTTTAACTAATTTCTCAGCTCTGGCTTATAATGGTACTGAGGACTGACCCTGGAACCTTCAGTGCCTGAGGCATGAAAGGTTTTTGCATAACCATTATGCTATGTCCCCAGCCCTCAAGCAATTTTCATTCTTGATACTATTTCCATGATCCTCTTGCAGTAACACAAACATTCTGCTCATAATACACTTTTAAAAACAAAGTAGGGGGAAATAAGTCAGAAATAGAAGGATGAATATGGGATGATCTCACTCTCAGGCAGAAGTTGAAAAACAAGATCAGAAGAGAAAACACAAGTAGAACCTGACCTGGAATTTACATGTTGCACCAAAGTCAAAGACTCTGGGGTGGGTAGGGGGAGAATACAGGTCCAGGAAGGATGACAGAGGACCTAGTGGGGTTTGTATTCTTATATGGAAAACTGGGAAATGTAATGCATGTACAAACTATTGTATTTACTGTTGAATGTAAAATATTAATTCCCCAATAAAGAAATTAAAAAAAAGACAAAGTAGGGGGCCAGGTGGTAGCACACCCAGTTAAGCACACATACTCAAGGACCTGCACAAGGACCCAAGTTCAAGCCCCCACTCTCTGCCTGCAAAGGGGATGCTTCACAAGCAATGAAGCAGGTCTGCAGGTGTCTTTCTCTACTGCTTTCTATCTCCCCCTCCTTCTCAACCTTCTCACTTTCCCTCTGTCCTAAGGCATAAATTGAAATAAAAAAAAAGGCCACCAGGAACTGTAGATTTGATAACCCAGGAGTCAAAATAAATAAATAAATAAAGTTATATATGTATCCTCCCAGTTCTTTTCCATTATTTACCTCTTTTTTCCTTTATGATATGTTATGCTTTTATTCTGATCTCAAATATTCAGTATGTTACCCACCTATATTTTTAACACAACTATGACTTCTTTAATCTTAAGTAAACACACTGTTCATTCTCCATTACCTAATTTTCTTTGGCACTTATTTGTAGAATTACCTAAGCTTAATTTATTAGTTTCCATTATTATGTTTTTTTTTTTGTTGTTGTTTCCAAGGTTATTGCTGGGGCTTGGTGCCTACCCTACAAATCCATTGCTACTGGAGGCTATTTTTCCCTTTTTGTTGACCTTGTTGTTTATCATTGTTGTTATTATTATAGTTATTGCCATCATCGTTGTTGAATAGGGCAGAGAGAAATAAAGAGAGGAAGGAAAGACAGAGAGAGAAAGAGAAAGATAGACACCTGCAGACCTGATTCACCGCTTGTGAAGCGATTCCCCTATAGGTGGGGAGTCAAGAACTTGAACCGGGATCCTTGAGCTGGTCCTTGCACTTTGCATCATGTGTGCTTAACCTGGTGCACTACCGCCCAACCCCCTCCATAATTATTTTTTAAGGAGATTTATGTATCTCTTTCTCTATAAACATTTCTTTGTAGACTATATAGTTAACGTTGAAGAATCTTGCATGATCTTACAGTCACTTTTGTATGCCATGTTAGCAAGAATAAGATATGGGGGACGGAATAAATCACAGAAAAACTTAGAGCTGAGGGAATAGCTCAGCTTGTCAGAGCACAGGAGAGGACCAAAGGTTTCAAAGTTCAATCCCAGGTACCATTATAAACCAGAGCTAAACAGTGCTCAAGTGTGTGTGTGTGTGTGTTTAAGGTAATAAATAAATATTAAAAATAATACTTAAAATTGTCTACCATAGGGCCAGCATACAGCTTACTTATATAGTGCACTATTTTGCTGTAATCATGACCAAGTTTCTAGTCAATCCCCCACCACATTAAAGGAAACATCTGTACTGTGGTTTCTCTCTCTGACTCAGTATCATGTGCTTTCAATCTAAATAAAAAAGGCCTACCACACTCTTAATTCCTTTATGATGCATTAATTGATTTGTGGTTCTTAATTTTTTCTTACCTGTCTCATAGTAATCATAGACTTTCACAATAGCTGGTTTCAAGTCTCTTACAGGAATATCTTGTACAACCATGAAAGAAAAGCTTAATGTCTGATTAGTAACCTGAAAAGGAAAAGGAAAATATTTCAGAATAAAGAAGGTCACATTTCATTTTCTTTGGCATCATTCAATCTTTACCATTTGAGAAATAGTTCTTAGTAGCCTGATAGTGTTTACTGTTAAAGAAGTCCCCCCCCCCCCCCCCGCCCACATCTGTGGATGGAAATGTGGATTTTACAGGGGAAGCCGGAAGAATTAATCAACAAGCTTTTTGGATAAATGAAATATTTCCAAAAATTCAGTTGATACATATTCTTCCATGGTTCTACTCAGAGTAAGAGTTAATTTCTTTTTAATGGTAGATTGACTCTATCCATGACATTTTTTCTAAATTTATAGAAAGATATCTTTAAAATGTTAATATATAAAATGAACATGGTTTTCTTGTATTTCCAGTGACATTGATCATATTATGAAAATTGTCAATGATAACCTCATCTAGACTGAAGGAATATCTAATCTATACTGTGCCTATTATTGTCTAACATCCTTTTTTTAAAAAAAATATATTTAGAACTAAAGGAATAAGTAACCAGGTAGGGTCTTTGCATTGTGATTGCATGACCTAGGTTCCAGTCTGGACACAGAACTGTAGTGCCATGGTACTGGAGCAGCTCTGGTGTTGTGGTCTCTCTCTGATATAAATAAAAAAGTAACCTGGGAGCACTGTGTGAAATCCCAGCACACACACACAAAACCCCCACAAAATAATTTTCATTTCAATTTGTCTTTGAGTATAACATTCATATACTAAATGTAAATGTATAGATTTTACATGCCAAATTGCTATTTCACTTACTACACACAGAATACATAAATGTACTACACATCTGAGTGACAAATATTGCAATGAAATATTTATGCTACTTAGAAAGCTCCTTTTTGCCCTTTTCTGGATAATTCCCATCAAGCACTCAAACTAATTTTTCTTAGTAATAAATATTTATTTAGTGAATATATGCATGAATTAACTTCAATAAATTTAAAGTGAAGATAAAGTGAAATGATCTCCATTACCTGTTTCATATTACAATGTCAAATAAAAAAAATGATCAGCTCTGTCTATAGAAAAGTGTTTATCCAAACAGAAATAAATTCCCATTTTCTTATAATTAAATTTATATCCATTGAGCTCCCCTAGACCCTTGATTTTGACACTCTTGTGTTCTAGAGTAGACTGAAATAGAGAGGGAGAGCGAGAGAGAGAAGAAAGATATGTTGCTCCACAGCTCCTTAAGCTTCACACCCATGCAGGTGTGGATCACAGTTACCTGGATCTTAAAGTATGGTAAATATGAGCTTTACAGGATATGCCACTGCCTGGTTCCAAGGAATAAGAATTTTAAATGCTATCTAATGAAATAAAAAGTTGTATTTTTTTCCAATTTTTTCCTTTTCTTTATAAACTAGAGCATTGCTCAGTTCTGCCTTATGATGGTGTGAGGGACTGAACCTGGGACTTTGGAGTCTCAGACATGGGAGTCTCTTTGCATAACCATTATGCTATCTATTCCACCCAGATTTTTTTCTTTATTATAGCTCTTTTAATATCATATTTTGTAGGTGAAGGAACTCATCTGCTCTCATACCTGCTGTGTTCTTACCTGTTCCACATAAATTAAGACATTGTTGGTGGTCACTTCTGTCCTACTCACACTGCTAGATTTTTCAAGCTAAGGAAAATGATAGAAGTTATCACCATTACTGAACAAAAGATACCTTTAAGGGACTAAAAAACAAGTAAGCATCTAAGAATGAAGCTGCAATTAATATCTTTTCAGTGTACTTGAAGATACTTTTCTAGTGAAATAAATACATATTAAAAGTTATGATACAAATACACTAGATGCACAACAGTCTATTGTTATTACAATTAGTATCTTTGACCTCAGTATGAAACTATGAATAAGCTATCTTCAGCTATTTATCTGATACTGTCTATAAAGGAGTCTCTTTCTACTCTAACCAACACTTGACCTTAGCTAAATTGAATTTCCACAGTATTTCAAGACCACACCAACAATTCTTATATTTAAGTATATCGCTCCCTGAAATATTATTTGATAGTTTTAGTCACTTTTATATGTTTAATTAGGAGTTAGACTCAATTCAGGCACCATTTATATATTTCCTATTTTGACACCTAGCACAATGCTAAATAAATACTTCTAACAAATAAATGTAACTCCCTTAGAGCAGTACAAATGCTAATTTAAAAACCATCTAGCATTATTAGGGTGCCACTGGTACTGTTGTAAGTTGGAGGTATAGAAAATGCAACTACAGGAGGATTCTGGAAGATGGTGGACTGAGAAGCTACTAGTACCTTGAGCTCAGACAACATCTGCTGGATACGGTAGGATTTTTTGCCTTTAGCAGGACAGACAATAAGGGGTCCTAGCAGTGACACCAAGGAGGTGGCTATAACTCAATTTGGGTTAGGAAATAGAATAAAAAGAAAGGAAAATTTTTTTTTCTTAATTATTATTCCTGAAGCGCACCCCTGATGCCCCCATAACCAGTCCCTGGGGGCCAGAGAGCTGCTCCTAACAGGCTCCCCTGCTGAGCTTCTTTCTTTACCAAGATTCCTGGCCCACCAGGGGGTGTCATTGCAATTCCAATTCTATTTCTTTCTGAAATGCTTGGCCCTTTTTATTTCTAAGTGGCCAATTCCAGCTACAAATATTCCACCAAGCAGAGCCTTACTCAGACAGGGAAAGACCCCTAGAGGTTTTTGTTTGTTTGTTTTATTTTCTCAACAATCAGCTACCTCTGCTCAGGGGGCCTGAGACAATATGGAGTCATCCAAGCTGAAGACAGGACAGGTTTTTTACTCTGTTCTATTTTATTATCAATACTAGATATATGCGTATCCCTTCCCCCCCTCCCCCTTCAGGTTGACCAGAATTAACTCTTAGTGTATTTTCCATTGCTAGGGGACTGGGTGTCTTATCCATTGCTAGAGTAACTTGTTTCACTCTTCCCTCTTCCCCTACCTACTCTCCCCCTTCCCCTTCCACCTAGCTAATTAAATAATAATAATAATAATAATAATAATAATAATAATAATAGCTCTTTCCTTTCACAGCGCTTTTATTACTGTTCTTTTTCTTATCTTTTTTCACTCTTTTTTACTTCTTTTTCTCATTCTTGTCATCCTTCCTTCCTTCTTCAGCTTTCTGAATTCAATGATACATGTTTGTGAATTATTTGGGGGAAGAAATCTGACTCAGAGAGGACTCTCTCTGCATGTATCTCTGCTCTACTTCCCTTTCTCCTCTAGCTACCCCTAGAATATACAGTGGATAGTAGATTTGCATCATTGTCTATTCTTGCTATCCCTTCTTTCCTTTCTCTTTCTTCTTCTATTGGATTTGGTTGCCATTTTTTATCGGCCTGGAGACATTGTTTGTCTAACTGATATCTGTCAAACTGCTTCAATCCTTGCTTCAGTTGCTATTGTAATTTCTGAGGTTGGTGATTGCATTTGTCATAAAGGTATCTAGTATAGCATGGGTTGTACTCAAAACACAACAACTGAGGAACAACAGAACATAAAAATAAAAAACACATTAATAAAAAAATGGTAAGATCAAAAGCAAATAAAACTGCTACTACAATGAATGAAGACAAAAGCCCAGAAGAAACTACAAATCAACCAGAAGTAACCATAGATAAGAAAAGTATGTAGGGGCTAGGTGGTGGCACACCTGGGTGAGTGCACATGTTACAGTGCTCAAGGACCCAGGTTTGAGCCCCCAGTCCCCAACTGCAGTCTTCACGAGTGGAGAAGCAGGGCTGCAGGTGTCTCTCTGTCTCTCCCTCTCTATATCACCATTCTTTTCAATTTCTGGCTGTCTCTATCCAATACAAATAAAGATAATAAAAATATAAAAATAAATTTAAAAAAAGAAACGTATGCAAGCAATAATAAACTTATTAATCACAGAAATGAAAACAACTTTGTAGGAAAGGGCTAGCAATAGTAGGGAAACAACAGATGAGACCCTCAAGGAAAATATGAATTACCTTGAGGCAATTAGAGAACTGAAACCTGAAATAGCTGAAATGAAGAAAGCACCTGAGGGAAGGTAAAGCAGACTAACAGAAGCAGAAAACAGAATGTCAGACAGAAGAAGAGCTAGAGCAAACTAAGAAAGAGGTGAAAGAGCTCAAAAAGAGATTGAGAGACACTGAAAACAACAACAGAGACATATGGGAAGATCTCAAAAGAAGTAACATTCATATAATTGGCCTGCCAGAGGAAGAAAGAGAGGAAGGGGAAGGAAATATTCTAGAGGAGATTATAGAAGAAAACTTCCCAGACCTGAATAACAGAAAGGACATTAAAATTCAAGAAGCCCAGAGAGTCCCAAACAGAATAAACCCAGACCTACACCTGAAGATACCAAGACACATCATAGTTACAATAAGAAGAAGTAAGGATAAAGAAAGGATCCTAAAGGCTGCAAGAGAGAATCAAAAAGTCACATACAGGGGAAAACCCATAAGACTATCAGCAGACTTCTCCACTCAAACTCTAAAAGTCAGAAGAGAATGGCAAGATATCTATCGAGCCCTGAATGAAAAGGGGTTTCAACCAAGGATAATATATCCTGCTAGATTTTCATTCAAACTAGATGGAGGGATCAAAACCTTCTTAGACAAACAACAGTTAAAGGAGGCAACCATCACCAAACCGGCCCTGAAGGAGGTTCTAAAAGACCTCTTATAAACAAGAACATGACTATAATACTTGCAGTATATCAGAGCAAATAATAATTTGTTGAACAATGGCACTACAATACATAAAATCCATAATATTCAAATAATATTACATCTGCTGATCGCAACCTAATTAATGCAACAATTGCCACCTCAACATTCTTTAGCTCAGACTGTTTCCAGAGACTTCAGGTGTGGAATGACAACCCTTCAGCTTCATTACTTGGGTGAGACCTTTCCTTTCATAGTATTCTCTAATTCCATCCCAGGTGGATCACTTTCTAACAAAGTCCCAAAACCTAGATATAGACCAGGTTCTGTGGGAGAGAGAGTATATGTTCACACATATCCATAAACTAGTGCAAAATATATACCTGAAAGCAGTAGTACACTAGAGTTTGCAGTGAGTACCCACCAACACTTCCTCTCCACTATTCCAACCTTTGGGTCCATGATTGCTCAACAATTTGTTTGGCTTTGTATGTTAACTTTCTTCTCAGCCACCAGGTTCCAGATGCCACCAGGATGCCGGCCAGGCTTCCCTGGATTGCAGACCCCACCAATGTGTCCTGGAGTCCTGCTTCCCCAGAGACCCACCTTACTAGGGAAAGAGAGAGGCAGACTGGGAGTATGGACCAACCAGTCAACGTCCATGTTCAGCGGGGAAGCAATTACAGAAGCCAGACCTTCCACCTTTTGCCACCCACAAAGACCCTGGGTCCATGCTCCCAGAGGGATAGAGAATGGGAAAGCTATCAGGGGAGGGGATGGGATATGGAGATTGGGTGGCGGGGATTGTGTGGAGTTGTACCCCTCCTATCCTATGGTTTTGTTAATGTTTTCTTTCTTAAATAAATAAATAAATAAATAAATAAAAAGAAAATGCATCTACCCACCATTACTTACCATTTTCACTGTTGGTTTCAGTGGGATGAAACCAGATATCATCTTTACGTCAACAATTACCATGTTGGAGACTGGGCGATTTCCTATATAGCTATAGACCAAGAAAGGGAAGAAATAATCATTATGTTTTAAATTCTGCCTTCATTTAAAGTTCAATAAAGGCTTTGTTTTTGTTGTTGTTTGTTTTATCAGAGTACTGCTCTTCTCTGGCTTTTACAGATGATTAAACCCGAGACTTTGGAGCCTCAGGCATGAGAGTTTCTTTGCATAACCATTATGCTATCTATCCTCCATTGGCCCTGGCATCTTTAAGTGACTTTTATAACTACTGTGTTATCCTCAGTGACCTTTCTATCCACAGAAAATATAGTGCATATGAATGGTTCTGAAAGATGACTGTGTAACAGATTCTCTTTTAGGCTTCACAAAAAACAGATGTGTGAACACAAATTTACCGGGAGATATGTATGTTAAAAAATTCTACAATTGATGGAAGCTAGATTTTAGTATGTCTGGTATGACATTTCTTTGTAACTTCTACATTTTAATGACTATAATTTTTTCCATGTGAAAATTATCTTCACAACTAAATGACAAGATTTCGTTAGGTAAGAAACCACATCTGTATTTTGATTCCATATAGCTACTTGAGTATATTTTTATTGATATGTCTTTTTATGTAATACATTTAAGTTTTTTTATTGATGAAAAATAAAATTGTGAATATTCATTTTATTTTTCTGAGAACCAGTAGATTTTGTAATTGTAACCAGAGTCACTGATTTCATTCCAGGTAAAACTTCTGAAGTGTCATTGTGTTGTTCAGTATTATTTCTTTAAAAATACAATATAGAAAGACTTGAAGACTTCCTTTAGACATGTGTAGGAATGACCCCATGTTAAAATATTATTGAAAGAGGTTATTTTTCAGCAATTACATTTGGTAATAAACAGAATCCTGGTATGATAAAAACTGAACTCAAATATCTACAAATCAGTCACTGTCCACATTGCAAAAAGTTGATGGACAAATGTTGATTTTGGTTTCTGTGAATCTATTTTGTGAAAGAGTTCTAGATTTCTTTTTAGAACTAGATCAATTTATTGAGAGCTAGCCTTACCTGACTTCTAGTGAGATTTGAAAGCTTTTGTGGGACTCAGGTCCATCACAAATTTGGGGGACTGTCTGTGCTTGTAGAATGAATGCAGATTCCTTCTTCTCCAAGAAAACATTGTATTTCAAAACAGCCTGTGAAACATAAGGAATAGAAATTGTTTCTAGTAAATAGGTTCCTACTGTCTGTGATAATTTCCCTTCTTCTGATTTTCTGTTATTGCTCAGGTAGGAATAACTAGAGTTTCTGCTTTTATTCAATTGGAGAGTAGATTTTACAATTAAATCTCTCTTTCATTCCCTAGATGTCTTACCTGTGTATACACACATCCTTCCCCTGACACTTGTATGCTATATTCCCCAGGAAGGTCTGGTAATGAGACTTGCTGTAGTAACAGACGGTTGGTGCTGTTCACTTGGAACTTGGTGGAAAATGTCTTTGAAGACTGGATGGTCACCAAAATATCTTTTTCACTTTTGGCAAAGGTGGCTGCTCCATATCTGGATAGAGCTTGGAGAGCTACCACTGTGTCCTGGAAAAGATGAGTTCAGTAGATGATCCATTTTGAGGGATTTCTATTCCTCCCAAAGTCCGTTTTTTCCCCCACTATTATAAATGGACCATGATTTGTCACTTTATAACTCAAACTATGGAATCATAATTCTAGTAGTGATTTCAATCTTTCATATATCACAGAATCAAAATTTTCAGTTTCATTCTGCAGCTTGCTTTATTTTATAGCAAGTGAAAAATGTATAGTAATTATATACGAATAAAGCCCATTTCCTGGTGTCTTCTATTCCTCTTTTTCTGCCTGTGAGAACTACACTGACATCCACCATCTTGCCACAAATACAGAGCAAATCTGCATTCACTCTACAAGTACAGATACTACTCCAAACTATTGATGAAATTAAATTCCACACAAGATTCCAAATCTCACTTGAAGTGAGGTAAGATTTTCTCTCTGCTTAGTTTTTATCTAGATTTGAAAAACAAAACAAAAAAGTCTTCCCACTAGACTTTCTCCAATCTTACTGTCATCACCAAAATCCTGTGTTTGTTGTGCATTTCAATCACATAAAGGTCTAGCTTTATTAATTCTACCTCCTTCAGATCATACTTCCTTTGTTGACATCATTCTATGAGAATGTGTTTTATGCTCCAGAAGATCTCTCATTTAGAACACATTCTTATTTCTTATAAATAATGATTTAAAAAAAATTTTTGCTACCAGGGTTATCATAGGGAATGGGTGCTTGCACTATGAATCTACCTCTCCCAGCACCTTCCCCCCCATTTTTATTACACAGAACAGCTAGAAATTGAGAGGGTAGGGAAAGATAGAAAGGAAGGGAGAGACAACTACAGATGGGGAGCAGGAGCTCGAACCTGGGTCCTTAAGCATAGTAATGTTTGTGCTTAACCAGGTGCACCACTTCCTGGCCTTCTGAAAATGATTCTTGACAGAGGTTGTCTTTAATATCATAAACTATTACTTCTATTATCTTTATTTATTTGTTGGGTAGAGACAAGAAATCAAGAGGGAAAGGGGTGGTAGAGAAGGAGAGAGACAGAGAAATGCCTGCAGCCCTGCTTCACCACTTGAGAAGTTTTCTCCCTGCAGGTGAAGACCGAGGGGCTTTAACCTGGGTCTTTGCATATTGTAACATGTGTGCTCAACCAGGTGCACCACTACCCTGCCCCTCTTTAATATCATTTAAAAAAAATTTTGTAGGGAGAGTGAGAGAATAGTATGAATTGCAAGTCAGGGTGGTATAGGAAATAGATATTTCATTTCTCCGTGTTAAACTCCTTTAGAGGAGTTTGCTGTTTTAGTAAAACTTTCTGAAATACCGTAAGTTCTGCAGTATATGAACAGTGGAAATTACAAGACATTATATTAGATGTATTATTTTAGAAGTAACATTTGGTGTAGCCTCCCAGCTACACCCAATATGTGAAGATGAAGAATTCTGGGGAAGCACAGACCTGGGTGGAGGAGAATTCCCCCATAGGGATTCTGTTGCTTGGTGAGCCACTTTACAATATATGTGGCAGAAGTCAGATCCTCTGAGGTTAGTGCTGACCGGGTCGTGAGATAAGCGAGGAGCACATAGGATGTCATCTCCACTTCAGCAGAGGAAGCCTGGATTGTATGAAAATCATTTTTGGGTGCCCTGGGTTTGTGAGGGCTCTCCCAATGCATTGTATTGTCTTAAAGAAAAGAATAAAGGAAGAGCTAAAATTATTATTTAATGTGTGATAATGTTTATATTTAGAAATAAAGACTAGAGAGATATCATAGTGGTTACTTGAAAGGCTTTCCACTGCAGCTCCTCTCCCAGGCTGCAAATTATTAACATGAGAGAGAAAGAAACAGAGAGCAAGAGAGTCAGATCTTCACTCTGCCAATGCCAGGGTTCAAACTAAAGACTTTCATAGTAGAGACTCCTAAATCTCAGTTTCAGTGCTCTGCACCACAACAAATCAGAGCTAAACGTGCTTGAAGTTAAAAGAAGGAAAGAAAGAAAAAAAGAACACAGTAATACAACAAAAGTTGAAACAAGTTTATTTTTTAATTTCAATTATAATATCTCTTGATTTACTCCAGAGTAACTATCTGAACTTGATAATACCTAGTGTGGTTGAGGGATATAATCGAGATAGAAATTTAAAGATGTGGATCTAGTGAAACGGTTTACATGGACAGTGTGATGCTTTGCAATGTGCACAAAGTAGGTTCAAGCCTGGCCCCCCAAAATATATGTCAAGAAAATACATTGATATTTTAAAATAAAATGATAAAATTTTATTTAAAATAAAATGATATTTTTTTGAAACACCCCAATGTAATATTACTTGTATGTAATTGTTCTAAAGCAGAATATTCCAGGGAAGGTTTGGTTATAATAAGGTGAATTATCATGAAAACATCAACAACCACATAGTATGTGGGTCAGAAAGGGAGATTGTTTTCAGGAATCTTTTCCCTTTCCATCCAGTAGATAAAAGTGGAGAGATAATCTTAATGTGTCCTCTCACCTTCTTTTATAGCGTCCTCATCAAGTGACTTCAGTATCTCTCTCCTTTTGTCTTGGTCACCTGCCAGGGCAAAAGCATAGGCGAGCAGTGCTTTGGTGTAGACATGGCTATCAACTTTTTCCTTTGTTTTGTTCCAAAATGATTCCAGGCAAGTCAGTGCTTTTTGCACAACAGGGTTCTGTGTAGGAAGAACAGTGATAACCTGAATATGTGAAAAGGAATCCTATCTGGCTCTGAAATAAATATAGCATAAGTGGTATCAATATGTTTTATTTTTATTTTATTTTATTTTTTGCCTCCAGAGTTATTGCTGGGGCTTGGTACTTACACTATGAATCCTCTGCTCCTGAAGGCCATTTTTCCCATTTTGTTGCCCTTGTTGTTGTTAGTATTATTGTTGTCTTTGCTGTTGTTGTTGTTGAATAGGACAGAGAGAAATCAAGAGAGGAGGGGAGACAGAGAGGGGGAGATAGACACCTGAAGACCTGCTTCACTGCCTATAAGCAAATCCCCTGCAGGTGGGGAGCCAGGGGCTGGAACTGGGATCCTTGTGCCTCTCCTTGCTTTTTGTACCATGTGTGCTTAACCTGCTATGCTACTGCCTGACCCCCGGTATCAATATGCTTTAAATCCATTCATCTTCCTAACCTTCCTTAGCCATTCATTTACAATTTTTTTACTATGGCATAAAACATGTAACACAATAGAAACAAGTATTTCAAGAAAACAATCTAATTAAAATAGACCTTATATGGGTAGAGCTGGAAGTCATGTGTTTTAGCTTTACTGACATATGAATCTTCCTTGGTGATCCACTAAACTGTCAGTTTGGTAAATACATCAGCATTGTGTAGATGGAAAATGGTCACTTTTTAAAAGAGTATTATTAGATTTCATTTTATAAATAAAAACTTAAAGAGTATTATTATAGCCATAGGTCAATGAGGAAGCACTATAGTACGTACAGTGACAGGGAGAGGAATCTCCAGGAGGGCAATGGTAATATATGCAGAGAGGGTCACTTCATCTTGTACTCCACCCTATAAGAATAAGAGAGGGAAAGAGATTTCCTCATCAGGAAGCCCTTTAAATATGTCTCCTCTCCTTATGGTCAGCCCTTCTCTTTGTTCTCTCCAGAATTCTCATAACACAAAGTACCATCAGACAGGCATGATTCTCATCTGAGATTCCATATCTTTTTCTTTTTTCAGTAATGTGGATCATAATCCTACCCTGTCATGTCTTCTCACCCATTCACAGTCCTTCCTTTAGCAATGCTTCTGTGTATCTTCTTCTTCTGTGCCTTTACACTTGTACAGATGTCATGGTTAAATGTGTGGGCATGAAAATACTTCTAAAATCTGATTATTCTGTAAAATAATGTTAAATGACTAATAAAAATTAAAATGTCCCACTCAAAATAATATTATATCACAAATAAAATAATCAAATCAAAAAAGGATAAAATAAATTACTCTTGACTAGCTCTTTAAAATAAAAAGTACTTGATATCACTTTTATTATTATTTATCATTACAGATTTTTAAAGTTTATTTTGGATAGAAAGAGAGTGGAGGGTATAGAGCGTGGTGGGAGAAAAAGAGAGAGAGAGAGTTATTGAAGAAGGAGTAGGAGGAGGAGGAGAAGGTGAAGAAGAAGAAGAAGAAGAAGAAGAAGAAGAAGAAGAAGAAGAAGAAGGAGAAGGAGAAGGAGAAGAAGGAAAAGAATAAGAGAAGAAGGAAAAGAAGAAGAAAAGAAGAAGGAGAACAGGGAAAAGAAGGAAAAGAAGAAGAGAAGAAGGAAAAGAAGAAAAGAAGGAGGAGGAGGAGAAGAAGAAGAAGAAGAAGAAGAAGAAGAAGAAGAAGAAAAAGAAGAAGAAGAAGAAGGAGAAGGAGAAGGAGAAGAAGGAGGAGGAAGAGAAGAAGGAGGAGGAGGAGGAGGAGGAGGAGGAGGAGAAGGAGGAGAAGAAGAAAGACCTGTAGCACTGTTTCATCATTAATGAAGCCTCCCCCTTGAAGGTGAGGACTAGGGGCTTGAACCCAAGTTCTGACACTCAGGCTCAGGCCCACCACTTGTCCCTTGTTCCCATTTTTTAAAAAAAAGTTTCAGCACCTTAAGAGCATTGTTAAGCAGTGTCCCAGAACGACTGAAACAGCCACTCATTGTCTGCTTCCTAGAGAGCCAGATAAGGGCTTCAGAAATATGGTTTTCATCTATGAAGATGACAGCTTGAGCCTGGGCAAGAGTCTTGAGCACAAAGGCAGTGAGCCTAGTAGAGGAGAAAGATGGGGTGACAAGGCCATTAGATTCCATGTCACTCCTTCACTTACACAGGCTTCCTGGGAGATCCCCTCAATACTCATGAGAAGTTCAGAATACTTAAGGTTAGGAATCCTTAGGCTGTTTACTGCAGAACAATATTCTCTTTCTTTGAACTCAATCTTTTGTTAATTCACCACCAAATAATTTCCTTGGATGCTTACTTCCTGTTCATTTGCTCATTTCTTTAAGGATTTAGACTCTGTCTTTTTTAGTTGTTTGTGTTTGACTATTGCATTTTTTTCATAATAGATTTTTCTCTCTTTCACTGATTTTTTGCTATAGGCAAGAAAAACATTCTCTTGTTTTTCTACAACCTGGACTAACCTCTTGGTAATGTTTATTGCCTCAGCTAATAAAATATTTCTCTCTGTACCTTATTTCCTCTTCTTCCACCAATCTTCTTTACATTTTTTAAACCTCTTGTTTGCCTCTGTATTATGCCTCATAGGAAAAGTGTTATTTAACATCAGGTATTGTGAAGAATGAGTATAACTCTCTTAGTTTCAATTTTTAGCATGCCTGGATGTTAGAAAATGACTTAAAATGGTTAACATTTAAATTTATCATGCATCTTAGAATGATGTGATTAAAACCAGTTTACTGTAATAAACCAAAAAATGCTCTTGGGAGTCATTCAGATATTTCAGTACATAGATATTAGGAACCTTGGGATAAAATCGAACACATGCCTCTAATTCTTTGTGCAGCCTGGAGTCATCTACTTAACACTAGACATATGCTTCTGCCTCAGTAAAATGAGGGCGATACTATCTGATTTTCATGGTTTCCATGATAAAAAAAATATTTGTGCAAAGGCTGGCATGTAGTACAGTTTTCTTACCAAGTGTTGCCTTGTGTCTTCCCATCTTTATCTCCAAAGGCACTATAGGAGCCATCTTTGTGTTTATAGTTCAACTGCCTCTGATAACCTGGAGAAGAAAATTTCAGACTTCTCACAGAGAAGCCTTGACATGTCATAGAAAGAGAAAATTCCCAAATGTGTGAGATAAAGTCATATAAGTCAGAGGTCCTGACATAACCTGACTTCTCCGGTGCGTAGGAACTACCAGTAGTACTGTTTTACTTGTCCCATGAATGTTTAGCAAATTAATTGGGAGAACATTTATGATAACAGAGTGTAGCTTCTGTCTCTTACTTACCAGCATGGAGATAGCCAATGGCCTTGGATTTGATCTCCTCAGTTACCTGCTGGGTTTCATTCAGATATTTTAGTACATAGATATTAGGAGCAAACAGCACCATGTTCTGTTCTCCGCAGCCAAAGGGCATTTGGAGAAGATTTTGTGTGTTTTTTATTGCAGAACTTAGAATGTCACCTGGAATGGAGAGATGAGAAATCAGAACAAACTTAGCTAGCAAGTCATTGTCATACTCAGAAGATCTATAAAGCAAGTAGAAAATGAGAGGTAAAAATTGAGACATAAGAAAGAATATGTAAAGTTCATTTGAAAGCTGCCTTTGGAAAACACATAAGGGGTAGCAATGATTATTGTACCAATTTCTTCTGGGATTGAATGACTCACCAAAAACAGAAAAAGAAGCTCTTGTTGATTCTTCCACTATTTTTGGAGGGAGTGTCAGAGACAGTTGTTCAGGTAATCTGTCATCTGGAGCAAGCAAATAGAATACAGATTATCTGTGGTGTCTAGTTTTCTGAAGAATCATAAGGTCAGTGGTTTTAGGAATACCAAACTTGAACTTGCCATCTGTTTAGAAAATATTATTTATTTTGATATCCTTTTTTTAATTTAATTTCCCCACACTTGCATGTGATGTCTTATCCTCCTTCACTAATCATTGCACTGACTTGTAAGGCAGCATTCCAAAAAGGTGTTTCTGAGTCTTCTGTGATATCTAATTCTGTTGAAACTTTGCCATGCATGAGACCCAGGTCTGAACGCAATCTCCACTATATTGAAGGAGACTGGTTTTGCAATGTGACTCTTTCTGTGTCTGCCTCTTTTTCTAGCTGAAAAAGTCATCCCTGAACAGTGAAGCCATACCAATATGACCATATGAGTAATGCATTGCTTGGCCTCAATATTTAGTTTTATGTGAATACTCAACATAGTTAGGTAGATGGGCTTTATTGTTCTGAAGAGCTTTTCTCTGTGTCTATGATGTAAATAGACTTCACTAGCTACTCAAGGACAATACTTTCATGGTAGTTGTTGACATGAATGTGTATAGGGAGAGTAATAGATCAGTTTGCAAAGCTGAACCTCGGGAAATCAAAATTGACCAATGGCAAAGGAACATCCTTTACTATTTCTACTCTGGAAATTTCAGAGATAAGAGAATCCCATTAATCAGTGACTGCCTTTTCTCTTTTACATAAAAATACCTTAACAGTAAAACAATTTTCTCAAATGTGCGTATAAATATGATGTTGGCTTTATCGCTTTTGGTGGAACTACTTTCTTTATCCAACTTCTATTTCATTAAATTTTGTATTATAATAGAGTTTATTGCCTTTGCTTTAGCATTGACAACTTTTAATCCAAAATAATTTTTTAGGATATATGTGTTTTGGAAGCATTTTGTGTCAGTCATTGTTATTGAATATATAGTCATAAGTACAAGGAGACAAAATCTATATCCTTTTAAAATTTCCCTTAAGTGGAGTTTTTTTTTTTTTTTTTTTTTGGCACAATTCTGTTCAGCTCTGGTTTAAGATGATGCTAGGGATTGGAAATGGAGATTTCTGGGGATTTAGGCATGAAAATCTGGTTTATTATGGGTTGTGCTATCTACCCAGTCTTATGTATGTGATTTCAACATTCCTGGGGGAGGGGATGAGCACCAGAGCAAGCCCACAATTGAACCACAAGCATAGAAAGGCATGTCTGCCTGGTGAGATATCTTTCAGTTCCTTTTGCCTGCACTAAGAATCCACTGTTCCTAGAGGACATTTTTCCCATTTTTGTTGCCCTTGTTGTTATTGCTGTTGGATAGGACAGAGAGGAAGCAAGAGAGGAGGGGAGGACAGAGAGGGGGAGAGAAAGACAGACACCTCTGCAGACTTGCTTCACCACTTGTGAAGTGATCCCCCTACAGGTGTGGGAGCTGGGCTCGAACTGGAATTCTTATGCCAATCCTGTGCACTTAACTCACTATACTACCACCCGGCCCACTGTGATCAATTTTTATAACCTCTCCCCAAATTTAGAAGAATACATTTGTAAAAGCAGGTAACATAAAATAAAGAAAAAAAATATGATAACTGTGAATTTATGATTTGTACAGTTTATATTTTCTGTGCTCTTGGCCATAATAAGTTTTGTTTTTAGATAAGTTTTGAGTTAAAAATATATATGTTATTTCACCAAATAGTCTAAATATACTTTTCACTGCTTAGATATGTTTGATTATGACTTTCTCCTAATTATTCTTAAGATTTCTTTGTTTTACAGTTAAGAACCTTGAACTTATGATACCCAGTTTTTCTTATTTATCTAACAGACATAATGAAGTTAATGTCCTATGGCTATGTCATAGAGACAGTACAAAAAGGAAGTCAAATGAGATCATTTATGTGGGAGAAGTTTGTTGTAACTTGAAATGCTACTATTTCCTTCAAGCCATTCTAAATTTCTCTTACCTGATGCACAGAGTAAGGAAATGAATGTATGTTCCTTCTTGATTCCTTCAGGCTTGCATGGAAAGAAGGAAAATATACAACGTGAGAAAGGATCAAACATTTGAGTAAAATAAGAAAAATAATTGATGCTTAAGAGACTCTGTGGTCTCCTTATTTGTGAAATGATGGGCTTATCTTGTCTGATTTCTAATTTATAGTAAATTTTCTAACAGTATGAGCAATTTGGAGGAGCCCAAGTGATAGAGACAGAAATAAAGTTAACTAAGAAAAAGGATAAAGAAGTCATGGGAACATAGGGGAAATGGTAAAGTTAAGAAAAAGATAAAGGTATAAAATATATTTACTCCAACTTCCAACTAATGGGAAAACAGCTAAAGATAAGTGGCAAAATAATACAGAACACTATTTTAATATATTAACTTGCCATATGATGTGAAATATTCTGAGTTCATGCATTACCTTATTGTTTTGTATCTAAAGATTTTTAGATAGCATTGCTATCATAGAGGTCACACTTACCTCAACTAAAAGAAGTTTGACAACTGTATCTCTTCGCCCATTTTCAGGAAGTGTAGCTACCTCAGCACCACAGAGCTCAGAGGATGTTACTGTTTCAGCACTCACAGTGAAATTGACATTTCCTTGAAGATAGGGGCATATAGATCTGAGCTCCTCTGTCCCAGAAACTTGGTACTCTAATCCCCATGGTCCTTAAGGTAACTGAAGTCTTGTGAGCAAGTCAAAGACTTGTTCTCTATTTAAGGAACTAGCAAGTTCAGAGACAGAAGCAGCATCAACTGGGGTCATCTCTTGGAACCCAAAGGAACATTCATATATACATCATATTTAAGTAGAGAGGGTTCTTTCAGAGAACATTTACTTACCTAATGATTTGGGAATCACCAGCCAGGACACGGTTAGCCTGCCATTTGTGCAGAGGCAGTGAGATTCTTCTTTCTCCACTGGGATAGCCATGTAGTCAGGAGAGGGTGCCAGTTGCACACTCACCTGTAGGCACATATGGGACACAAGAGGTTTGAGTTGAGATGGGCAACTTGTTGATGTGTCAGATAGGAGCAAGTCAGAGAACCTGGAGTAAATTTAAGAGTCAGCAAGAGACCAAGAGCATGGGATTCAAGCACAGGGATGCAAAATGACATACCTGGAAACTATTAATAGAAAAAAAAAGTGTCACAGATCTCATATGGAACACAATGATTATCTGTAAATAATTCTATATATGTATATTAATGTATTTGTTTTTCTTTTTGTTGTTGTTGTTCCAGTAATGGAGAACAGAAATTGAACAGAAGAATGTAGTCCTGAGAAAGTCTATCAACTGACATTTGGCTTTAGTCCAGTTGGAGTTCATTCATTTTTTTCTATATTTTTCATCCAGACATGCAACCATTCATTTAATTTTAACCATGTATTTCAAACAATTTGCTTTTTAGACTCTTCTAGGGTATTCTAGCCATTTATGTCCTTAAGGGGTTTTGGATACAGGATATACATGATGCCCAGAAAAGAAGAGTACTGCTGTAGAATGTGTGTTACAGAAAACATACAAAGAAAATGCCAAAGAATGTTGCATGAAGATTTATAATGCCTGTATAGTGGAATTAAGCAGTGTTGATTTATGACAATTTTAAGTTCAGCCTAGGTTTTAATAAAATATTTTTGTAGGGGACTTGGCTATGGCACACCAGTTTGAGCACATACATTACCATATGCAAGGACCCAGGTTCAAGACCCCAGTCTCTACTGGCAGGGGGAAAGCTTCATGAGTGGTAAAGCAGTGCTATAAATGTCTCTCTATCTTCCATTCTAATTTCCCTTCCCCTGTCAATTTCACTCAGTCCTAGAAAATAAAAGATAAAAAAAAACATTTTAAAGTATTTGTAAACTTTATAGATGCAAGATAATTGAGTGTTGGAGTCTGTAAGCTAGAGCCTCACAACTAGTGTCTGGCATTTTTTTGAGTTGCTAGTTATGCCTCATCTACTTTACAATCTGATTATTATTGATGAAGTCGTGTAAATTTGTAGAATTAAGGGTGCATTCAGTGACCTAAAGTTTTATTTGTCAAACACAGTCATGTGTTAATGTTTATGGGGAAGATTTGTTACCTGGATGCATTTGGGGACATAGTTAAACACTGTTGCCTTGAGTGTGAAAGCTTCTCCACGGATCACAGAATAGGGCATTGTAACCTCCAGGAAGAAGGGCTGAAAAGCTCGAAGAGAGGCAGTTGGGGAGATTCCAAATCCAGTGTTATTGGACAGGCAGAAAACTCCTGCTTTCCACTCTGTGATGGTGTCAGGGACTGTCACTCTTAATTCAGCCACACCTGATGAACTGGACAAAATAGTGATATGACGAGCAAAAGCTAAGTGATAATTAACAAGTGTGCCCCAACATTACTTTTGAGTATTTTCAAATAAGTTACAGAAGCTAGCAATGAAGTCAGGACCCAGGTTGGGAAACTGAAAATTACAGTTTTTCAGTGATTCTATTCCCCACCATGGTTCTATCTATGACTGAAAATGTTGAATTTCTCTTATCCTAAAATGTCATTTGACACTTTTATAAGTTGTGATTCTGAAAATAGTTAATTCCTTAGAGAATCACTTCAGATTTGGTGTTCACTATAGTGAAAAATGTTAAAAAGAGGCTGGGTGGTGAGTTATCCAGTTGACTACATGTGTTACCATGTTCAAAGACCCAGTTTCAAGCCCCCAGTCTCCATCTGCAGGTGGAAGTTTCGCAAGTGATGAAGCAGTGCTGCAGGTGTCTCTCTCATTCCCACTTTACTTCTCTCTCCCTTGGTTTCTCTCTCTCTCTCTCTCTCTCTCTCTCACACACACACACACACACACACACACACACACACACACACACACACACAAGTAAATAAATAAATATTAAAAACTATGAAAGATGTTAAACACTAGAGACCTACATTATAGTTAGCACCTTTTAAGTTTCTGGATTATCGCGAGTTACAAAAATACGTATATTTGGCAAGTTGGTCAGTATAATTAGGCCCATGAATACCACCAGTCTATTTAACCTAGTCCTATCTTGAAATGACAGAAATTAAGTAGATAATAAAAGGAAACAATGAGTTCATGTTTTCACATCCAAAGCTCTAGTGAAAATGGAAGTTACTCACTTTATTGTTACCAAGTCCCAGATCCAAGTTTCAGGGAAGTATTTTCGAACAGTTACAATAGACGACGGTGGGGCATTTGCAAACACCACATAGTCCTTTTCACGAGACTATTAATGTAAAATGGAAGAAATGAATAAAACTGCTTTGATAATGATAGTTTTCTACAGTGTGACATGAATTATTAATAAGGATAAATATACACTTTTACAGAAAGTAATGTGTAAAATATAATTTCACTGGAAGAAGTGTGGGGAACCCCTTTTTTTCTGGTTGCATGCAGTCTTTCTCAAATGTATAAATGATAAATCCCTAGTAGAAGCATAGCCTATTATAGACAGAACTGAAAGAAAAAAAATACTGTCTTTTGAGTTAGGGTAATTTGGGAAGCCTTCTGAAAAGAGAGTATAACTTTCACTTAGAGGGAAGCAAGAATAATACTAACTTCTACCTATGGTTATAGTAATTATTTGAATAATAGTAACAGTAGTGGAACAATTAGTTGAAAGACTCATATACTATTTTTTATATATGTTTTTAATATTTATTTATTCATTCCCTTTTGTTACCCTTACTATTTTTTAAATTATTGTTGTTGTTATTGATGTCATTGTTGTTGGATAGGACAGAGAGAAATGCAAAGAGGAAGGGAAGACAGAGAGGGGGAGAGAAAGATAGACACCTGCAGACCTGCTTGTGAAGCGACTCCCCTGCAGGTGGGGGAGCCAGGGGCTCGAACCGGGATCCTTATGCTGGTCCTTATGCTTGGTTCCACCTAAGCTTAACCCGCTGAGTTACTGCCTGACTCCCGAACTTTTTTTTTTTGTACTAAAGGAAAGATATGATAAAGTACTATCCCTTGAGAAAAGAATAAGAAGAAGAAGGAGAAGGAGAAGGAGTAGGAGGAGAAGGAGAAGAAGAAGCAAAACAGAAAAGTCTATGTCAACTATTTCTTCTATAGGATGAAGGGAATTATAGAATCAAAAATCATAATATTAGTTTAGAGTTGTACGAGTAAGGAATGAAGTCCTGTAACTAGTAACAAAGGTTCTGTATTTTCACAAAGAATGCACATATACTGATTTAGAGTTAAGGCCTTTAACAAAATAGTCCATTCTTGAATCAACTTCATTTGAGAAATATCTTGTAAAGAGAAGATCTAATGAGTAGACTCCTTATAGAAATGAATTTCCCACATTTCTTTCATTTGAAAACTTCTGATTTTATAAACCTTTATTTCTCCAGGTTTTTTTTTTTTTTTTAACAGTGGTCACTGACCTAGTTTGACCTTTGATTTTCTGTTTCACTTTTATTCATCAGTTGTATTTAGTGTATCTTTTATTCTCTTATTAGTTTAACTATTTGCAAATGTGTATGGTCAGTTCCCATTAGGTAATGGAGGAAGAAGGTCTAGGACTCCTTTGTTGAGATTCATAAAAATGTTTTATTTTTAATCAATATAAAAAGAATGAATAAAGTATTTCCAGAATTATATTTGTGTTTATACCAAAATATGGCCTAACTAGTAATGCTCTCTCATTGTCTGTTTGTCTGTTTTTCTTTTGCTTTCCATTTCCTTTCCTACCCTTCCCTTTCTTTCCCTCCCCTCCCCTTCCCTTCTCTTCCCCCTTCCCTTTCCCCCTCTCCTCCCCCTCCACTTCCCGTGCCTCCCCTTCCCTCCTCTCCCCTTCCCTTTTTCTTTTCCCTTTCTTTCTTTCTTTCTTTCTTTCTTTCTTTCTTTCTTTCTTTCTTTCTTTTTTGGTGTGTGGCATGTCTATGTGTGATTCTTGAATGTCAATATTATTATATTTGATCCAATCAAAAGAAGTAGCCCTGGTTCTGGCATTTATATCTTGTCTGTATGACTTTTAGCAATTTTGATCTATGAAGTATTATATTCTTTTTATCTGATTTTGAAAAATATATGTATTTTACTATTTTATTTGATCATCATTGCTAAATAATTAATATTTCCCTTAATCGAAACAAAGTTTATGTTTTAACTTACATACATAATCAGTGCTTTTGAACAAAATTTGGGATGCTTGAGTTTCAGGTTGGTAAATGCAACTAAGTTCATATCCTGGAAAAAAATGATTTCCAAATCAGATAGAAATATTAAAAATTATGTACAATCCCAACTTTATATGCAAATTATAACATCCTCAGCATTACAATTTTACATAACCAAGATAGATTATAAGATATCAGATGTAGTGACAGAAAATTTTTCCCTTTGTCTCTTGAATCGTTAAAATCTTGTTCTTTCACACTCTCTAGCATAACAAAGTCAAGAATTATAAAGTTAGTATTGTAAAGCCATAGATTATTGAAATGAACACAGATTTCTAACCACAGGTGTGTCTTGACCTTGTTTCTGCTATGGTTAGCTCTGTTAATAAAGGAAGTCACTTCATCAGAAAAATAATGAGTCAGATGAAAGATTTTATAATTTTGTTGTTATTGTTGCTCAGGTTTCATTGCTTTGGACTTTTAAAAAAAATTTTGTTGCCCTTGTTGTTTTTTATTTTTGTTGTAGTTATTATTATGATGTCATTGTTGTTAGATATGACAGAGAGAAATGGAGAGAGGAGGGGAATACAGAGAGGGGAAGAGAAAGACAGACCTGCTTCACTACCTGTGAAGTGACTCCCCAGCAGGTACGGAGTCCGGGGCTTGAAACAGATCTTTAAGCTGGTCCTTGAGCTTTGTGTCACGTGCGCTTAACCCGCTGTACTACTGGCCAACTCCCTGCTTTGGACTATTTTTTTCTTTATATAAAGATAGAGAGGTAAAGACACCACAGCACTGAAGCTTCCTCTAGAGTGGTGGTGCTTCACTTCATATCTAGGTCATGTACATTTCCAAGTAAGCACAATATCAAGGTGAGCTATTTTTCTGGACCTATAATTACCTTCTTACTATAGTATTCTATTAATCTTAAATAATCCACAGAGCAAAGTATTAGAGAGTAATATGGTCTTTACCCTTATGAAGATGTATATGTCTTGTTCTTCACTTCGTGATATTGTAGGATTTGGATCATCATTATGGACAATATCTCTTTTTACACAGTCTTTATCGTCTTTCTGCCATTTACTTAAACTGTTCATGAGACCAGATCTGTCTGTCTTAGGGAGCAAATTATATATCTGTAGAGAATTAGAAAAGAGGGAAATTAGATTTGTTCTAAAGTATTTGCCTTGTTCGAGAAAAGAATAAAAATATTCCAAGTACTAAAAGTGAAAGAGAATTAACTGGCAAAATCTGAACCTTTTACTTGGGAGAGGAACTTATAATTAAATGCAAAATTATACTGAATATACAGTTAGTAATACATGTTCATATTATCAGTTAATTAACAATTCAATTTTACTATATGAAATAAGGAATTTAGTTTTGTTGTTGTAGGAATAACTCAACACTAAAGCATCAGACCTGAGTGCATGGGGTTCTTGTTTGAATCCCTACTATTATATGAATCAGAAATCTCTTGACTTCTCTATGTTTTCTGTAAAACTACTTATGCTTTATTTGTAATAAATGAAATCTTAAAAATCAGTGGTAATTGTCACTTTTAGAAAAGTTAGTTTTGTGAGCTTTGCCCTGAAGCAATGCACAAATTTCATTATATTTGTAATCTATACAGGCATAATATTGAACTTATTAAAAAAGTTTCTATCACCTACTTTACCTTTACATATAGAATGAAAAATGAGCTCTCTGTTCTAAATTAGTTACATGGCTACTCATATAAATGCTGTCTAAGTCAGATTCCTGTAGTCAGGCTTTCACTGAGCTAATTTTCTAACTAGGATTCTGATAGAACTCACAGAGGTGGCAGAGAGCTCTGCCTCAGGCTTCTTGAGCAGCACACTCTGGTCCACGGCCCGGACTGCGCAGAGGGAGTGAGGAGAGGCTGTAACTTGCAGGAGGGCCTGGGAGGCTGGGAGACTTTGTGTTGGGTTGAAACTCAAATCCACCTGTGAGAAATTGAAAACCATCTATCCAAAATTACCTCATTTTAAAGTTTCCAGACCCTTCAGATGTTTTCAGTTATCTGAACACTCAACACATCACTTCGTTTCATTGAATTATGATTGCCAAAGTTCTTTTCTTTCTAAGGTTCTTTGCTTGTCTAGAGGAGAAAAATCTGCCACCTCCAAAATATGTCTTTTGGATTAATTTATGGGTGAGGTCCTGGCAGCACAGTGCAGATGGATTTTGAGATAAAAGCTCCTTGGGGGAATCTGCTTTAATCATGTTTTCTGTCTTGAAGATTCTAAAGGAAAATTGCCACTTTTCAATAACCATAGTCAAATATAACTTTGCAATAGTAGAAAACTTCTTTAACTGACAAAGAGCATTTGTGAAAAACTTGAAATGCATATCATGTAAATAGTGAAAGAATGAGGGTGGTGGATGTAGCGAATAATAGTTCTGCAAAGAGACCATCATGCCTCCAAGTCCCAGGTTCAGTCCCCAGCATCATCATAAACCAGAGCTGAGCAGTGCTGGAGGAAAAAGGAATGAATAAATGATATTTATAAAAAGAAAGAAAAATTAATGAAAGTACCCTAAGAGTAGGAATGAGGTACAAATGCCTTCTTACTACTTATATTCAATGTTGTACTGGCAGTTCTAGTCTATTCATTTAATCAAGGAGAAATAAAAGGCATCTAGATTTGGAATGAAAAAGTAAACTGCCATTAATTGCAGGTAACATGCCCTGTACATAAGAATTTTAAGGAGCACACATGCACACACACAGTAGAACTACAAAATGAGTTCATCAAAGTCACAGGATATAACAGTGTCCCCAAATTGATTTAATCCTATGCATAAACAATGAAGAATGAAAAATATTAAATCAAAGAGTTCATTTCTGCAGCTGACTTTGTGATTTCACTTTTTTCCTAGCTATGTTAAGAATAGAAAATACAGGAATGGAGAGATAGTTCATCTGGTAGAATGCACATGTAATCATAGAAGAGAACCGAGGTTCAAGCCTAAGGGAAATGCATGGAAGCACCTTACAAAGGGGAAGCTTCATGATACACTGCAGTGGTGCCTATATTTATCACTCAGTCTCTCCTTCTCTGTCTCTAATCCTTGATCAGGAGAGGGTGTGAGGGAGAGAGTAAAGGAAGGTGTCTTGGAAGCAGTGGAATTATGCAAGCACAGAGCCCAGCAATAACCCTGGTGGCAAAAGATAAAATAAACAAAAGGATATATGGGCTCTTATCAAAAAGTAAATGTTTGTTTTAACTATCACTACCCAGTGGGGTAGAATTTTTTTTTCTCTCCAGGGTTATTGCTGGGGCTGAGTGCCTGAACTAAGAATCCACTGCTCCTGGAGGCCATTTTTCCCCTTTTGTTGCTGTTGTTTATCGTTGCTGTTGTTATTATTGTTGTTGTTATTGCTGTCATTGTTGTTGGATAGGACAGAAAGAAATTGAGAGAGGAAGGGAAGACAAAGCTGGGGAGAGAAAGATAAACACCTGCAGATCTGCTTCACCACTTGTGAAGTGACCCCTGCAGGTGGGGAGTTGGAGGCTCAAATCCAAATCCTTACACCAGAGCTTGTGCTTCAAGCCAAGTGCTCCTAACCTGTTGCACTACTAGTCCCCATACTATTACATATATATTACATATATAGAATTTTAAGTAACAAATTTCAGCTATATTTTGAAGCAATAGAGGAGAATTGGGGGTAATAACCATTTTTAACTGTAGTAAAATATCAATTTTCTCATTTAACTAAAATCAAGAAAATAGTTCAAGTCTTTATTTGGTTATATTTCTGTTATATATTTATTTCTCTTTTTACAAATAATTTTATTTGGTAAATAATAGGCTACACTACAGTTATTGAAACAAGAGTACATTTTCTTATCTCCTCATGATAGGTGTATCCACACCACTCCCACCACCAATCCATGTTTCTTAGCATTATATACTCAATGCCCTCTTTCTATCCCAACCTCACACTAACCCAGAGTCCTTTGCTTTGCTCTTTTTGATGACTAATTTTTAAGAACAAGTACATATTTAATCAATTGTTTCAAGAAAAGTATCAGTCATTTTAATTAATATATTTTGATGTAATATAATATAGTTAATATAATATCTCTCTTGGGAGTCAGACGGTAGTGCAGGGGGTTGGGTGCACGTGGCGCGAAACACAAGGAACAGCGCAAAGATCCCAGTTTGAGCCCCTGGCACCCTACCTGCAGGAGAGTCACTTCACAAGCAGTGAAGCAGGTCTACAGGTGAATGTCTTTCTCTCCCCCTCTCTGTCTTGTCCTCCTCTCTCCATTTCTCTGTCTAGCAACGACGACATCAGTAACAACAATAATAACTACAACCACAATTAAAAAAACAAGGGCAACAAAGGGGGAAATAAATATAAAAAATTAAAATATATATAGAATATCTCTCTAAATATAATATCTTATCCTATACTTTTCATTTTATTTCAGGACGATGAAATAAATGACTTTGACTGGGTTTTTTACTTTAAGGTTGCATGGGGTGATATTATTGAAAGTACATGAAAAGAAAGCAACAGAGGATAGAATGGTGATTGCTAGGACCTAGAGATATAGAAGATCTATCTATCTATCTATCTATCTATCTATCTATCTATGTATATATATATATGTTATTGCTATGTTATTTTTCTACATTTGCTATGTTATTTTTCTACATTTTTATTAGTTATTTAATAATGATTGACAAAACTGAATAAGAGGGGTACAATTCCATATAATTCCTACCACCAGAGTTCCATACCCCTTCCCTTCTGATATTTATATACTTTTCTACATGTCATATATAATGTATATTTGGCATATATGCATATATGGAATGAATTGAGTCATTGGGTATGGGGCAAGCTCAGGAAGGCGTGCCCTGTCCACCCCATGCTCACCAATCCATTGGCCACCAAAGAGATGTCTTAGAGAAGAAGAACAGGCTGCAGTGGGGTTGAGCATGCTGAGTGAGGACTCTGGACACTATGGCAGAGGATAGTGCATTTATTGAAGAAAAAGGCAGGGTTTATATGGAGTAAAGAGAAGCCAGGTGCTGGGGTAGGGTGCTGGGGCAACAAGCCAAATAGGGGCAAATGTTAGACAGGCAAGAGCCAATCAGATATTTTTAGTCTCTGACTTCCTTCTAATGACTCCTACTCTTGACTTCCACTTACCCAGGGCATTGGACTTAAGAATGAGGAAGGGGCTCTTTGGGCTAATCCATATTCCACTGAGAAAATCAGGTTTATCCAGACCAGGTGGAAGGGGTACAGTTGCAGCCTCTGGGTCTAACAAGATGGAGGTCAGGGAGTGGTGGGGAGGCTCATAGGTGAACGCCTTCCGTCCTCACAGAGATGTATCCAGGGTTCCAACCATGCTCAACCCACTGTGTCCCCACAATTGGGAAACTCATGACATTTTTTTCTGTTTTTCTATGCAAAAAATGCATCATAACTTTCCTGATTATGACCCAATATAATATATAGCCTGTAATTAATATTGAATATTTACTTAAATTTTTCTAAGATGATGGATTATATTACATTGTCTTATTATGTACTACATAAACAAAGCAATAAAGAAAATGGACATAAAGGGAAACAAACAACTTAATAAAGAACTTGTCTGAACTAAGAGCTGGGAGGCCTTGGTCCCATTTGTAATTTTTCCTTTAATTTTCTGTGATTATATATTAGTTACTAAGTCATTTATAGCCTCAGTTTCTTCATCTGTAAAACAATCTATGTCCTTTCTAGTTTTGAGTCTTTTTTTCATTACTTTTAGAAAATAGATCACCTACCTTGTTAGACAGACAATTTTCAATTTCATATTTTGCTTTATCCCCAATCACTTCCCCATCAGGTAAAATGGCATAAATAAGCAATTGAACAGCAGGAGCAAACTCTGCCTCCACTGGGAATGACATGGAAAAATGTCCGCTCGCTGGAACACACAGAGAAATTAGTCATATCATCATAAAAAAAACAAAATGTCTGGATATAGGGATGTTAGAACTGTATCTCTATAATAACATTTATTCTTCTTTTCTTTGTCTTTCTTTTTTTTTTTTTCTCTACCAGGGTTGTCACTGGGGTTTGTGCATACATGAAAAATCTATTCATCCCATTGGCCATTTTTCTTTTTCTTTTTTCTTCTTATTAGATAGAACAGAGAAAAATTGAGAGGAAAAGGAGACAGAGAGAAAGAAAGAGAGACACCTGCAGACCCATATTCTCTCTCCTGTATCCTCCCGCCTGTAGCTTCCCTCCTGTAGAAAAGGCTTGAGCATGGCCCTTGTGCATGGTAACGTGTATGAAACCAGGTGTACCAACTCCCAGGCCTCTGGAAATGTTTTTATCTAGCTCTTCCTGACTAGTTTCATGGATTTTCATAGTTACTGGTCTGGCTAGAGTATTTAAAAAGTGAAACTATCTTCCACCAGGCATTTTTACTATCATAAGATTTATCTATGCTATTATCCTTTTTTTGCTGACAGAATCCTATCTTGTTTTGTTTTCCTATGTAGGGTACGAACCAGAGTTTTCTCACATGCTTAGTATTACTACTCAACTAACTGTAGAGAAGTTACAGTTACAAGAAGCATGGTAACATCTCTATTTCATTCAATTGATGGGGTCCCTTTGTGACTGTATGGGAAGTACAATTAGTAATAAAAATACTCAAAATATTAGTAATAAAAATATTAGTAATAAAAATATTAGTAATAAAAATACTCACATTCTCCAGCCTTCATAGAGAGATTATATGTTCCAGTTTTCCTGATGTTTCCTTTGGCCATGATCTTAAATTAAAAAAAAAAATATATATATATATATTTTTTTTTCTCAGTTTGTTACCACACTTATGAGGTAGTTCCCAATTAAAAGACTGACAATTGAGTCAATGAATATAGCCTATCTTAGATTATGGTATCCCATTTAATGAGATGCTAAAGAGTCAGGAGATATTGTTAGGAGTCCATACTTTTCGACCTTATACAACTTTGTCATTACTAAGGCTTTACTACTCCAGGTCAACATTTTTGGTTAAAAAGACAGAGAGGTAGAGAGGAACAACTACCACAGTACCAGCAACCCCTCCCAGTGTTGTGGGGGCTGGGCTTGAACCTAGGTCATATGCATGGCAAAATATGCACCTTCCCAGGTAAGCTATCATGAAGACCCAACAGCTATTTGTATTCCCTCAACTTGGTGTCACTACTCACCAGGTAATAGAAAGTCATCTCCTTCAGCTCACCCAAAGCCTGTTCATTCAAAATATAATGTGCTTGAATTGTCTGAATTTGGTTGCATGGCAAGATACCTGCCACTGCTTCAAGTTTGACAGCATTGTTGCTTAAGGAGAAAACATGATAAACTGTGCGATATGCATCTTGATATTCTTCTCTCCAGCACCTATTCCAAGAACAGGAACTCTGATGTTTGTGGTAGACCTGGAGGAACAAAGTGAAATTGTTGGAGATAGTTTACTACAAAGAATCTAATCTTCATAAGCTCACTCTTCCAGTTGGTTTTGTATATAGTAAAAATGGGAAAATGAGCCACCTTAATATTGATTTAGAAAAGCTCAATTGGGGGCTGGGCAGTAGCACAGTGGGATAAGCAAACATGGTGCAAAGCACAAGGACCTGCTTAAGGATCCCAGTTACAGTCTCCAGCTCCCCACCTGCAGGGGGTCTCTTCACAAGTGGTGAAGCCAGCCTGCAGGTGGCTGTCCTTCTCTCCTCTCTTTCTTCCCTTCCTCTCTCAATTTCTCTCTGTCCTATCCAACAACAACAACAGCTATAACGACAACAGACAATAATAATAACAACCACAACAAGGGCAACAAAATGGGAAAAATAGCCTCCAGGAGCAGTGGATTCATAGTGCTGGCACAGAGCCCCTGCAATAAGCCTGGAAGCAAACAAACAAACAAACAAACAAACAAAAAAACTGCTCAATTTAGGACATCCCTATTTAGAAGAATGTATACCTATAAATAGAGAAGAGTGAAGTTTATCTTTTATATAGACTGCTTAGACAGACCAGAATCTGAGAATAATCTCACTGAGAATAATTGATAGCTTGATCTTCAGCAAGTGATACATCTTTAGTTGGATTTATTAAAAAATATTAAATTTGATTAAATACATGGTAGAACCATATATTAGGCAAAGATAACCACTACTGGACTGCCAGACTAATCTTGTAGGGTCTCTATAAGCTCTATGTTTGAGTAGCAAATACATCTGTATCCATGCAGTCATAAAATGGTTGCTCCTTAATAATGTAGGATTCATCTTTCTCAAGGTATTTTCTTGTTTCTTAGGTCTCAGTCCCAAACTTACTCTGACACTGAGAGAGGAAGACATAACATTCATGGTGTCAATGGAGAACTGTGCCAGGCCATGTTCATCAGTGATAGCATTAGAATGATGATTAGCAGCATTTGAGTCAATAAAGATGCGTTCATTTGGGATCGGGGTTCCTTTTCTGTCCACTAGGCGTACCTGGAATGAAGCAATGAATAAATTATAGATTATATCTGACTATAAGAGAGCAAAACTCTTCTGATATAAAAGAGCACATATTCCTGAAGTTTGATGACTTTTGTCCCTCCCAAATGTACATCATTAAAACTGTGATTTTTTTTCCCCTGAAAGACAAGTGATATATGTTGACAGTACTAAGAGTGACTTAATGTGCATGTAGTATCAAAACTAGAGAAATTTAGGACCAATAAGTAGTTTAAGCAATCATCTCTTTTATCTCACCTATGATGCTATTATTGAAATTTAACAAATTCATTAACCATTTAGTACTAGAACCATTTTCTTAGTATTTTCCATGGTCTACATTTAATATTTGTTTATGCATAGAATACATGGGTCATATCCTTAAGGCCACTTAAATCAACCATGTTTATTTGTGTTTCAAAAAAATCCTACCACTTACCTCTGTATTTATCATTTGAGCCATGTGGCAGATGCACTGAGAAACTTATAAGGTAATCTTGTAAAAAAAAATACTGATATGTATATTAGTGATTTCAGATGTTTAATAATATACAGAAGGTATTAAAAGTGAGAGAACATGGACTTATTTTTAATAAAATTTTGTTGATTTACCATATTATGAAATTGGAGAGGGTACAGTTTCACACACACACACACACACACACACACACACACACACACACACACACACACACACACATTCTGCACCCACCAATAGGATCCTGTACCATGCCATCATGAGATAGAATGGGGTTCATTTTCAGCAATAACTTGTTCTTTTGCAAGGAAGACATAGTAATGTTTTGGGGGTTGTAGATCTCATGAGCATTACTTATAACAAGATGCATTATATATGGCTTTGTGATTTTGAGCTTCTTCAGAGAAAATACGAAACCATAGCACCAAAGATTCCTTCAATACTCTGTTCACTGGGCTTGAGCCTGGGTCAGTTGGGTCAAGTGTGTGACAAAGCAGCGCACTATCCAAGTGAGCTAATTTGCTTGCCCATTCTCTCCAATTTATAGATGAGGAAACTAAAGGGGTTGGGGTGACTTATTTGGGACCACAAGAGTTGAAGATTCTGAAGCAATCAGTTTATGTAATCAGTTTTGATCTTGAGTAGAAAATTCTGTGTTGTGTATATATTACAATATAATTTACCTGTAAAATGTAATTTACTTATAAAATATTAATTATTGTACCTGCCCAGTGAATGGGATTCCTCGTCTAAAATATGAATCCACTTTTACAAACGTGAGACTTGTTATAATTTTTGTGACATAAGTTTTCCCGGTTCCATATATTTCCAGTCCTAAGAAAGAGGAAGAAAACAAAAATAAAAGAAGAACCCACTGGAAAGGAGCGGTTTTCTTTTAAATTATTTTTATACTTCTGCCTACATTCTCAATGATGAAAAAATGCCAATGTTCACAAATTTGCCTCCTATTTCTTATGTTATCTACACACCTGTTCCTTCTTCTGTAATCTTGGCTTCCACATGAAGATACTCAATTTTAAACTCTGCTGTCTTTAAATGGAACACATTGGTATTTAATTGTCTTGTGATGCAGCCATGAATGTCTAGCTGATGATAAAAGCAAAGAAAATGACTTGTCTCAGGCATGCAAGTCTTTTTTGCATAACTGTTAATGTTGTCTCCCCAGCCCATGAAATGATCTTGAAAAACTTTTAGTGTCCCATGTCCTTGTTTTTCATTTATGAAATGTTGAAAAAATAGCACCTATTTCAGAGAACTTATGGAGAGTTAATAAATTAAGGGCTGTAATTATAATACTATGATACTGGCTAGTAGTCATATGTATACAATAACCTTTCACCATTAATCAAAAGAAATCATGTTATTTCTCTCCTGGAATTAATTTTGTTGACATGTTTAGTTACAAATAATTGGAATTTTCCCTCTCATAATAGAGTCATCCCTTTTGATGCCTGTGCATACCTCTCCTACTAGAATTCCTGTCTTTTGTATTTATACTGTAGAATTTTTCCTGGCTGTCAGCAAGTCTCTCTGACTGGTTTTCACTCACCGGTTGATTGACTTCCTCATATGTTGGCCAGGCATAGTTTTTAAAGTAGTAAGCTGGCACCATATGTATTGGTTCTATTCTCAATGTTACATTTCCTGAGACAGGCTTCCTGTAGGAATATCTGTCAGAAGAGAAAGTTACAGTCAGGATATATTGCATATCTTGCTTAGCTTTATAATTATAACCTCTGTAGTTCTGTAATAACAAATAAAATAGTAATCAACCTTATGAACAAAGCATTTTTCTAAGCACTATACACATGTTGAATAATGTAATCTCCTTAATTAACTCATGAAGGAGATGAGATTACTTTCTTTGTTTTGTAGTTATAGAAAAATGAGGCTCAGTGATGCTAAGTAACCCAACTAGATTGCTCAGCTGGGCAGTGATGGAGCTGAGATTTAAATTCAGGCAATGTAGTAATTGACCACTGCATTTTGCTGACTCTAAGTCTCTATGGTCTTTGGTTTATGTTAATTGGTAGCACAGGTCAATTAACTGAGAAGTAGTCTCTAAACACACTGTAAGTGTTTCTTCTTTTATCCTAACAGTTTTCATTTATAATTTCTCTTATAGTTCTTTTTCTGAAACTTTTTGCAGGATCATAAAAATTCTCTGTATTTTCAAAAATTAGTGACAATGAAAAAAATCCTTTTAATCATACTTATCTAGCTAAAGTCTTCCAAAACCATTGAAGAACCCCTACAAGATTGCCTTATAATTGTATTTAGTTGTATCTATAAACTAAAATGGAATAACAGCATATATAATTTATTATTATTATTATTATTATTATTTTAGGGGAGCTATTTCTCTCTTTTTATTTTTTTATTATCTTTGTTTATTAGTTAGAGACATTCAGTTGTTGAGAGGGAAGGGGGAAATAGAGAGAGAAACAGAGAGACACCTCCAGTCCTACTTTACTACTCGCGAAGCTTTTCCTCTGCAGGTGGGGACTAGGGGACTGAACCTGAGTCCCTGGGCATTGTAACATGTGCACTCAACTAGGTGTGCCACCACTTTGCCCCAGGAGAGCTATTTCTTATTTTCATGTTTTTTCAATATGTGATAAAATACTTGTTCTTATTTGCTCTGGTATATCTGAGTTTTATCTTCCAAAACTAAGTATGTTATTGAATGGAAATAAATATAAGGAAAAAGTACATTTTTGTTACCTTGAAAGAGTTTGCAACTGAAGTAGTTGCACTAATATTTAAGTCTTAGTTAGAACAGATTTTATTACTTTGAAAGTTACCTATACTGTTTTTTTTTCAATTACACATTGGAACATCTATTTTTTAAAAAAGATTTATTTATTATGAAAAAGAGAAAATGAAATATGGGGAAGGTAAGACATATAAAAGCACTGTTCATCTCTGGCATAAGCTTGTTCTGGGGATTGAACTACAGCCTCTGGGGCCTCAAGAATGCAAATTGAAACTTTAAAAAGCTAACGTATCTACATAACCCTATGTTTCAGACTCTAGTAGCAATTTAAGATCATTAATTACATAGTTGCTTTGACAGTATTTATACAAAAAATATAAAAATGTGTAAATCCGGTGCCACAAAATAATAAATTTAGAATCAGAATAGTGGCTGGTACTGTATTTATAGCAAGGATTGTGAACTCTTGAGTTCCTGCTTTTTCTACTACAGCATGATTGTCCAGAAATATATGGTGCTTAAATTTCTTTACATTGTCTGTCTGTTGGATCTTGTGTATTTTTTTCTCTCCAAAAGTGGAGAGTTCACTTTTGTCTAAGGCAGTTTATGTCATCACAGGAAAAACTCTGTCCTTTTCATAATCCAATTTTCTTTTTCATACCACCTCAATTTGCATTAGGTATTTGATCAATAATGGGAGTAGAGGAGTGATTACAATGAGAGAAGGAGAGAAAGAAAAAGAGAGAAAAGAAAAAGATGCAATTAAGTAGGAAGTTCCAGAGGAGAGAAAAACTGATAATTCAGTTTTTATAATGCTATGATGAGATATCAATCATCTCTCACTGTTAATATTTTAGAGCATTTTAATATGTAGAAAAAGAAATAAAATTAACTCACATTCCACACACTGATACATTCAGTTCTGTATCCAGTATATTGATTAGTTTTGGAACTTTTACTTGCACCTCAAATTTGGGAAGCACTGTTGAAGAGAAATGTGACAGATTTGCACAGTTTGTGAATTACTTGCATGACAAGCTGGTGTTCTGAGATGGTGACTCCTCTTTTCTAAGTAACTTTAAAATGTTAAGAGAATGCTCAGTAGAACTAAAACATTGTATGTCCATAGAACATAGCAAATAGATATAGCAAAACACAGAAACCTCCATTAACATGGCCTTATTTAGAATGAGAAGAAGCCTAGTTTTGCCCATGGGGATTCATACTCATATTCTAGCAATCAGAAGTTTATAACCCCCACTTGCCCCTCTAAAATTGTACCATATTCTTCCACGGTGAAGGAATGCTCTGTCTTTTCTCCTGATTGTTTCATTATCACTATTTTGTAGGAGCCTTTAATGGGCTCTGATGACACGGTGAAAGACAATTGAGTAAGACCATTCTCTAATTCGACATTCTGCCATTGCATAATCCGATTCATTTCAGGGTCCTAGATAAATGAAACAAGTTATAACTTGTTAAAGTATAAAAGAATTAGGGGCATCAACTTATTAGGGAAACTTTTCTACTAGCATTTTTCTTTTCTTTTTTCTTTCTTTTAATCTTTATTTATTTATTGGATAGAGACAGCCAAAAGTCAAGAAGAAAGGGGTTGAGTATAGACACCTGCAACACTGCTTCACCAGGTGAGTCCTGGGGCCTCAATCCTAGGTCCTTCAACATTGAAACACGTGTATTCAATTAGATGTGCCACCACTCTGCCCCCATTACTAGCATTTTTCCATGAGGAGAGAGACATAGAAGCAGAGTGGGATCTAAGGTCCTATTTTTTTGGATGGTGGAAGGATTTCAGACATGCAAAGACTGTTTTCAGTCTCTAGTGTCATGAGCTTACAAATACCAGTTTCTTCTCAATGAAATAATTCATTCTCAGTATGGAATTTTTACCTCAATGAGAACCAGTGGAAGCTGAAAAACAAAAGGAAAAGAAAATATGTTCAGAATCTTCACTGATAAACGAACTTCGAATAGGCTTATTAAAAAATTACTTATTTACTTGATAGGGCAGAGAAACATTGAGGGGTAAGGAGATATTGACAGTGAGAAAGACAGACACTTACAGAATTGCCTCAACACTAGTGAAGCTTCAGCCTTGCAGGTAGAATCTGGGAGCATGGGGGAGTCGGGTGGTAGTGCAGTGGGTTAAGCACAGCTGGCACTGATGCAATTAGTCCTAAAGCCTATCCAATGTGCTTTACACTTAATGCCAAATATATGCAAAGATTGGAAGCAAAGGGAAGTGTGGGTAATTAAGTTCTTTATAGGGATGGGTTATAAAAGGGAAGAAAGAAATGTGTTGGCTTTTGTAGAGGAATATAGGGCCTAGAGATATTTTTTTGTTTTTACCTTTATTAAAATGAGATGACTATAGCAAAGTCTGTAATTTATTAGGAGTGATTCCAGACTCAGATCAGGTACTAGACAGAGCTGCCCACTATCACCATTACTATTCAACATAATATTGGAAGTTCTTGCCATAGCAATTAGGCAGGAGCAAGGAATTAAAGGGGTACAGACTGGAAGAAAAGAACTCTCCCTATTTGCAGATGACATGATAGTATACATAGAAAAACCTAAGGAATCCAGAAAAGCTTTTGGAAATCATCAGGCAATACAGTAAGGTGTCTGGCTACAAAATTAATATTCAAAAGTCAGAGGCATTCCTCTGTGCAAACACTAGAAGACATTGAAATCCAGAAATCAATTCCTTCTACTATAGCAACAACAAAACAAATAAAATATCTAGGAATAAATCTAACCAAAGAAGTGAAAGACTTGTATACTGAAAATTATGAGTCACTACTCAAGGAAATTGAAAAATATCTTTCCACAAAGAAGTGGAAAGATATTACATGTTCATGGGTTGGAAGAATTAACATAATCAAAATGAATATACTACCCAGAGCCATATACAAATTTAATGCTATCCCCATCAAGATCCCAACCACATTTTTAGAAGAATAGAACAAAAGCTACAAATGTTTATGTGGAACCAGAAAAAGACCTAGAATTGCAAAAACAATCTTGAGAAAAAAGAACAGAACTGGAGGTATCACCCTCCCATATCTCAATTTGTATTATAGGGCCATTGTCATCAAAACTGCTAAGTACAGGAATGATTCCACAGGTGGAGTGCAGTTAAGTAGGAAGACAAAAGGACAACTCAGAGTTTTTAACAGAAAAATTGTGGAAGACGCAGCCAGAGGAGTTGGTTTTGACTTAAAGCAGGGATGACTCTACTTGTAGACATAGTAGACAAAACGTAGAAAAGACAGATTAAGATGTGGAACCCTTAGTAGAGATGAGACATTGTTTCATCTTTTCCTGGTGAAACTTGAGGTAGTATTAACTGAATGTGGTGATATTGGTACAGTGATCAGTTTGATAGAGAGGAGTAGAAAATAATGGCCTCAATGAATTGAAACCTACTGTTTTTCTTTTTCCTTTTTTCCTCTAGAGTTATTGCTGGAGTTCTGTGCCTGCCCTATGAATCCGCTACTCCTAGAGGCTATTTTTTCGCTTTTGTTGCCCTTGTTGTTTTTTCGTTGTTGTTATTGCTGTCATTGTTCTTGGATAGAACAGAGAGAAATGGAGAGAGGAGGGGGAGACAGAGAGGGGGAGAGAAACATAGACACCTGCAAACCTGTTTCACCACTTGTGAAGCAAACCTTCTGCAGGTGAGGAGCCCTGGGCTCGAACCAAGATCCTTAATGCCAGTCCTGATCTTTGTGCCATGTGCACTCAAGCCACTGTGCTACCACCAGGCCCCCTGTTTTGTTTTTGTTTTTTTACTTAATGTTTCCATGTAAGTCTTTTGGATTATTTTGTGACACAAGGGAAGAGGAGGTATTTTCCAATTTTCTAGAAAGTTACATTTACATAAGGACTCTATTTTGAATTTAATTTCATTTAAAGAAATGTGCTACTCATTGTATTCTTGAGTTTGAGGAGTAATAAATATGTTTACCAATGATGTATCTACTGAATAAAATATTCCATTTGACTGTTGAAGAGGATGCGGGGGAAGGAATACTTCATCAGTGGATGGTGAAAAATAAATTGGCCCAACTCTTGTGAAAAACAGTCTGGAGATTTTTCAGAATGCTAGAAATGGACATACCCTATGAAACAGAAGTTTATCTCCTGAGGATTTAATGCCCCAAAGACCCCCAAAAAACACCAATCAGAAGAGATCTATCTATACCTTTGTTCATAGAAGCATAATTTGGAATTGCCAAAACTTGGAAGCAACCTAGATGCCCAATGACAGATAAGTGGCCAAAAAAAAAAAAAAAAAAAGTGGTACATATACACAATGGAATGCTACTCAGCTGTTAAAATGATGAAGTTATTTTTTTTGCCTCAACTGGATGGCAGTTGAAAACATTGTGTAAAGTAAAATAAGCCAAAAGGGAAGGTCAAGTACCTAATGATCTCATGAGACTTAGTAAACAGGAGCAGGGAAAGAGAATACAAAGTGAAACGTGGACTGGGCATGGTATATAGCATCAAAGCAAAGGACTCTGGGGAAGGAGAGGGAAAGAGAGAGAGAAAAGAACTTTAGAATCCTGGTCAAAAATGAAATTGTGCTTGCGTCAATTTCTACTGAAAACTATTACCTTCCCAATAAAATGATAAGAAAGAAATATATATTCCTTTTATTATAGAAACCTCCTTATCCATTATAATTGTGTTTAAGTCTAAAAAGAACTAAAGTAGTAGAAGTTTGAATATTTTAAAATGTGATTAAATGATATCAAGAAGCTAACTGTCCTTAGCTGTATACCATCCTTCTATGCTTATAAACATCTTTCTGAACAATAAATAAACTTGAGTGATATCTGGTTCATTAGAAAGTACAGAAAAATGCCAGCAACACCTCTTTAATATTCTATTTTTTCTGTTTGGATTAAGGTCTACTGTTGATTTCAGTTTGTTGAGCAAAAAATCCTATTTGTCTTCTTATTTCCCTATGTCAGTGAGTTTCTCCCAATTGCTATACTCACATATATGAAAGACTCACCACTTCATGCAGTGGGTAAAATTTTTCATCCATCGAGACAATTCGAAACTTAACTGAAAAAATAAAAATTCCTAATGAGTATTTTGGGAAACACACCAAGAAAGTCATCTTATATTTGGTATTGTCCATGCTGGAATTTCATACCTGACTGTCCTGGTGTGTAGATTTGTTTGTCTGTTTGAATAAAGATAAGACTTCCTTTTTCCTGTATCAACACTTTTTTTGCATCATGGAATTCATGTGTTGATCCTTTTATCATTACAGATAGGTATCTTTCACTCTTTGAAGACAAAGACCTTGGGAGCTGAAAATGAAAAAAAAAAAGATCATGAGAACTGTCATAATGTCTTATACCTCTGAAGGCTTTGTTTCCTATCTAGCGCCTTCAACATCACAAGGAAGAAGGTAAGGGGGGAATTAATTACTAATTAAACAAATTATTAAAGTAATTCAGAAAGAGGTATAATTAATGAAACCCAAATTTTTTATGTCAGCTAATAGTAGCAATGAAAGCATAAAAAATGATAATGAAATCAGTCAACTTTGTGAGCAGTCATATAAGTAGATCCAATGCTAAGAACTAAGGGGAAATGGCTATTGTAAATGGCAAGAGTTAAGTCATGAGGATGGATTGCCCCAAGGATAAAATAAAATTTTCCCCAGAGTATAAATTGGATGATAAATGTTGAGAGTCAGGGCCAGTCAGTGGAGGACCTGGTTATGTGCACACATTATGTGTGCAGAGAGTTGGGTTCAAGCCTCTGGTCTCCATCTGCCGAGGGAAAGCATCACAAGTGGTGACACAGGGTTGCAGATGTCTCTCTGTCTCTTTCCCTCTTTATCTCCCTCTCCTCTCTCAATTTCTCTCTGTCTCTATCCAATAAATAAATAAACAAATAAATGAATAAATAGCTCTTGTCTGTTCTTGGTGTGTGACTCCATTAGTTCCTGAGGTCTGACTGACAAAAAGGTAAGTCAGAAATAAAGGAAATTGACAGGAAAATAAAATACAAGAAGGTGATTAGAACTGTTCACCCTAAAATTATGGACACCCAAATTGTAGTCAGTCACGTAATATAAAAGGGATACAAATTATAGTAAACTGGGGCCTTCCCTCAATTCCCCACTTTCTATTTCCAAGGGGGGAAAAAGAGTCTTTGTTAGTTCTAGTATTGTTTCAACATTTGAACTTTACAATTAACAATACCCTCAAAACATCTAATTTGCCTTTTACCTAGTTAGAAGGAATTTTGTAGGAATTAAGTCGATTTTTAAGATATTTATAATATTGCCTCTTTCCCATTTTGGTGTGGGGAATCTGTAGTTGGCTCTTTTGTGAAGTAAATTTTCTCGATAATTTTCTTTTAATTTTCTGATGCTGAAACTAATCTCTGACCATTAGAATTGCATTAAAGAAAGAAAGAAGATCAGGGAGCATTAACAAGTACTCACAGTGAAAGAAATACAGTGGAATAAGTCCTTGTCAATTACTAGGTCATCAATGAGATTCCTTTCCATATGTTGTAGAGAAGCACTTACAGTCACTGTTTCATTCAGGTATCTCAGTAAGAGACAGATTTTTACTGGGATCTCAGTGGGTAGCACATAGGGTACCATAACCATATACTGTCTAGAAGGGAAGGAATTCAGTTTAGTGCAAGAAAAAAATTCATCATCATGATTTTGGTTTGGTCACTATAATTACCATCTATACCAGAGAAGGCACACAAGTGACACCATCTTGTGACTGAATGGCAAGAATATTTTCCCTTCTCTGCATTGGTTTCCACCATATTGCTGCATAGACAATGATTTCCTACTCAGGGTGAATTAATTTCCAAGTTTTTGGTAGTATTATACTCTTAATTCACTGAAATCCCCAATTTATGAATTCTTGAATTTGTTTGAAAAAAAATGAGAAGAGTAAGCATTCATTACCCAAAAATATTGATTAGGATTGTTCTTAATTACTTTATTTGATTCTTGAAAAATTACCCAGTGCCTGTTTTTAAATGGATTCTCCTTTCTACAGTCATAGCTATAAATGTGAAATTCATCAGCAAACTTAGCACCAAAAAAGCAAATGACCCCATCCAAAAATGGGCAGAGGATATGAACAAAACATTCACCTCAGAGGAGATCCAAAAGGCTAACAAACATATGAAAAACTGCTCTAGGTCACTGATTGTCAGAGAAATGCAAGTTAAGACAACACTAAGATACCACCTCACTCCTGTAAGAATAGCATACATCAAAAAGGACAGCAGCAACAAATGCTGGAGAGGATGTGGGGACAGAGGAACCCTTTTACATTGCTGGTGGGAATGTAAATTGGTACAGCCTCTGTGGAGAGCAGTCTGGAAAACTCTCAGAAGGCTAGACATGGACCTTCCATATGATCCAGTAATTCCTCTCCTGGGGTTATACCCCAAGGACTCCATAACACCCAACCAAAAAGAGGTATGTACTCCTATGTTCATAGCAGCACAATTCATAATAGCTAAAACCTGGAAGCAACCCAGGTGCCCAACAACAGATGAGTGGCTGAGAAAGCTGTGGTATATATACACAATGGAATACTATGCAGCTATCAAGAACAATGAACCCACCTTCTCTGACCCATCATGGACAGAGCTAGAAGGAATTATGTTAAGTGAACTAAGTCAGAAAGATAAAGATGAGTATGGGATGATCCCACTCATCAACAGAAGTTGATTAAGAAGATCTGAAAGGGAAACTAAAAGCAGGACCTGATCAAATTTAAGTAGGGCACCAAAGTAAAAACCCAGTGGTGAGGGGTAGACATGCAGCTTCCTGGGCCAGTGGGGGGTGGGAGTGGGCAGGAGGGATGGGTCACAGTCCTTTGGTGGTGGGAATGGTGTTTATGTACACTCCTAGCAAAATGTAGACATATAAATCAGTAGTTGATTAATAAGAGAGGTGGAAAATCAATTGTATGTTTCAAAGTTTCTCAAAACACAAACTGAATCCTTTTAATATATAGGCTGTGTATTTGATATGCGGACTCTCTCAAAAGCCTAGACCAAGTAGATTAGAAGCATCCAATAGCACAGCTATATACAAGATACTGGATACTGTACAGCAAACCATAACAAAAGGACTTTTCAAAGTTAACCCAATTAACAAATAATGTGATGATAACATTAACTATTGATTGTCTTTTTGAACCCTAAGACAGCAGGAACCTCACATCTCCACTATAGAGCCCCTACTTCCCCCAGTCCTGGAACCCTTGGATAGGGTCCACTTTCCCGTATGCATATCCCAATCCAAACCAAATAATATTGCATCAGCCGATCACAACCTAACCAACGCAACGATTGCCACCTCAACATGCTTCACCTCAGACTGTGTCCAGAGACTTCACGTGTGGAATGACAACCCTTCAGCTTCATTACTCGGGTGAGACCTTTCCTTTTATAATACACTCTAATTTCATCTCAGGTAGTTCACTTTCTAACAAAGTCCCATAACCTAGATATACACCAGTTTCTGTGAGAGAGAGCTTATGTGCACACATATCCATAAACTACTACAAAATATATACCTGAAAGCAGTAGTACACTAGAGTTTGCAGTGAGTACCTCCCTAACACTTTCTCTCCACTATTCCAAACTTGGGATCCATGATTGCTCAACAAATTGTTTGGCTTCGTATGTTAACTTTCTTTTCAATCACCAGGTTCCAGATGCCACCAGGATGCTGGCCAGGCTTCCCTGGATGAAGACCCCACCAATGTGTCCTGGAGCTCAGCTTCCCCAGAGACACACCTTACTAGGGAAAGAGAGAGGCAGACTGGGAGTATGGACCGACCAGTCAACGCCCATGTTCAGCGGGGAAGCAATTACAGAAGCCAGACCTTCTACCTTCTGCAACCCTCAACGACCCTGGGTCCATGCTCCCAGAGGGCTAGAGAATGGGAAAGCTATCATGGGAGGGGGTGGGTTATGGAGATTGGGTGGTGGGAATTGTGTGGAGTTGTACCCCTCCTACCTTATGTTTTTGTTCATTAATCCTTTCTTAAATAAAAAATTTAAAAAAATAAAAAAATGTGAAATTCAGAGTTCGCAACTCATTTAAGTAACAATTCAAATGTGAACAACTGAAATGATTTTCAGCAAGAGTTACCACTACTCCAGGTGTTTGTGTGTGTGTGTATGCATGGGAGGGTGTTGCCAAATCCATCTCATTTTAAAGTTTTCTGTATACCACCTTTTCTTTCTTTTTTTTTTCCCTGCCTCCAGTGTCATCACTAGGGCTTGGTGCCAGCACTGTCAATCCACTGCTACTGGCAGCCACTTTTTCCATTTATTGTATAGGACTGAGAGAAATTGAGAGAAGAAGGAGAAATAGGGAGAGAGATAGACACCTGCAAACTTGCTTCACAGCTTGTGAAGAGGACCCCCTGCAGATGAGGATTCAGGGTCTTGAACCTGGATCCTTACCTTACATAGGTCCTTCTGCAAAGTACTATGTGCACTTAACCCGGTGTGCCACCCCCCCTCCACCCCCAGCTTCTGTGTCTGCATATAACAAATAGCCGTTATCTATGACTATAAAATAGGAAAATATTTGATAACTTGACCCTCATAATGTGTTTGTATCTACTAATAGCATAGCTGGAACTTTTCAAGGCATTGTGATCCCCATAATAGTTCTGAAAGTATAACACATGCTACCATTTTATAGATGCTGAGACAGGCTCAGAGAAGTCTGGTTTGTCCAAAGTCTCATATGGCCCAAGGTAAAAATTGAGTTTTATTATTAATTCAATCATTACTTGAGTTTTCATGATTTAATTTCTTTGTATAAGACAGAGATATAAAGTGAAAGAGACCACAGCACCAAAACTTCCTTCAATGTAGTAAGGGCTATACTCAAACCTGTGTCATGCACATGGCAAAGCAGCACACTATTCAAGTGAGCTACTTTGCTGGTTGAATTTAAATATTTGTTTTTAAAATATTACATCTCAGTGACTTCAACACAACAGAATAACTTTATTGTTGCTAAAATCTTACATCTCAGTGGCAAGCTAATAGGAAGTTTTCCTAAATCAAATCACATCTAAATCTAGTTATAATTTAAGGTTAAAAGTTGTTATGTAGCATTAAATAACATTAAATCACAAGGCATATTCAAGAATGCAAATAAAAGTATTGAGAAGAAAAAGACAATAAAATAACGTGAGAATGTAGATTAATAAAATAAAAAGGCAATAAATAAAAAATGGGCCACTGGGTGATACTCACAGGTTCCCAAGTACTAAAGTAGTTGCAGACACAAGGGCAAGATAAGTGACACCAAGACAGGACATGGTATATCTGTCTTTCCCCATGGTGTATGGAGGAAGTGGAGGAGATTGGGGAATGGGGTGTTCTCCTCACTCTCTGACCTCAGAAACTACTCCAAATTTACAGGAATTTATGAGCTTGCATTAGACAAACAGGAAGTGTCCTCCCCCCAGGGTTTCCTAACAACAAAATAGGTAGAATTTGACCAGAGTTCCAACCCTAGAAGAGGTCAGTGCTCTCAGTGGCAATCTTAATCAAGGATAAATCAATTTTAACAGTTTCTGGTGTTAGAGTAGTTGTTGGTGGTAAGGGTTGATGGTGGAAATTTACACTGTAGTCAAAAATCCTTTCCTTTCTCTTTGTATTGAAATCTGTTAACCAATAAAGCAGAGCTGAGCAGTACTCCAGTGTGTGTGTGTGTGTGTGTGTGTGTGTGTGTGTGTGTGTGTGTGTGTGTGTGTGTGTGTGTGTGTGTGTGTTACAACCTGACATTTCGGTGGTAGATGTATTTTTATTTTGGGATAATCTTGTGATTGTAGAATATCTCTCAGTATGTCTACCTTCCCATCAGTAAGATGGATATCAGTATCATTTTCCTTTCTTTCTTTCTTTCTTTCTTTCTTTCTTTCTTTCTTTCTTTCTTTCTTTCTATCCTGAAAAATTTCTTTTTCTTTTTATTCTTTTTTTGCCTCTAGGGTTATTGCTAGGGCTTGGTGCCTACACTGCAAATCCAATGCTCCTGGAGGTAATTTTCTCCCCTTTTTGTTGCCCTTGTTCTTTATCATTGTTGTTATTATTATTGCTGCTGTCATTGTTGGATAGGATAGAAATAAATCGAGAGAGGAGGGGAAAACAGAGAGGGGGAGAGAAAGATAGACACCTGAAGACCTGCTTCACTACTTGTGAAGCAACCCCCTGCAGGTGGGGAGCCAGAGCCTCGAACCAGGATCCTTACTTCGATCCTTGTGCTTTGTGCCATGTGTGCTTAACCCGCTGTGCTATTTCCCGGCTCCCATCAATATAATTTTCTAATATGAGAAAATAAAAAATGTCTCCTGTCTCTTACATGAGAACCATTAGCTTATAAAGCATTGTTAAGATATTTTCAACTCTTCTATTTTGTAGATACTAGAAAGGTTCAGAAATAGTTACCAACCTCATGCCACCACTGACTGTTACTTCATTTAGAATAGTGTTCTCAAAATTTCCTCATATCATGGTGTACGTGGAAAATGTATATATATATTTTGTTACCAAGGTTATCACTAGGGCTCAGTGCCTGTGTGACTCTACCAATCCCAGTGGTCATTTCTTTGGGTAGGGGGGCGGGGCGGGAAAGGAAGAGAGTATCAGAAAGAAGATACTGTAGCACTGTCTCACTGCTTGTGAAGTTTCCTCCCTGCAGATGGGGACCAGGAACATGAGCCCTGTTCCTTGAGCATAGTCACATGTATGCTCTATCAGGTGTAACACTGACTGGCCCCCTCACATGGAACATTTCTTTTAACAGTAATACTAGCATACCAATAACAACAGAGAAGGCTTTGCTTGTTTTTACAGTTAAAGTTGACTGTTTCAAGGGATGAAGATGTCAGTAATTTTTTGTGTTTTTGTTTGTTTGTTTTTTAGCAGCAGCACTGTAATGCAGATGTTGGGAAGGGCATTATGGTTTCTTTTTAGATGATTTGAACTTAATTGTATTATGGAAACACTACAAAATATTCTGGGGAAAAGAAAAAGCATAACTGTTATCAGCTATAATCTTAAGAGTCATAGTGAAAAGAATGAAAATGGTGGCAGGAGGTATGGGATTAAGAGGAAGGATTATGGAATAAATCAACTTTCTGTAGTTATTTTGCTTTTAAAAGTGCTAATCAGCCATTGCTAGTGAAAGCTTTATTAACTCCTGAGCTTGTCTCCCAACTCCATATATTACAGTCATTACATTTGTTTATTCATTTCCTCAGTAGGTATTTATTGAGCCTTACTAAAATCAGTCTACTGCACTGTACTTTAAAAATACTTTAGGATAGTTGATAGAGTGATGAAAAGTAGTCCTGAGCAGACAATGAAATATATCATGCATGCAAGAAGAGGACAAGCACAGGGATCAGAGATGGGTGTGTAACTCAGACTTCAAAACTCAGGGCAGACTTACTATAAGAAAGTAGAAAAAAGTTAAGTTGTGAAGAATTTGGTGTGAAGCCAATATCATGGTTGTATACTACTATAGTATCCTTTTTACAGTTATGTTTACAGTTGTTATATAACTTACTGGAACTGTCACAACTATTAACTGACAGAACTAAAACCTGAACTCAAATGTTCTAGAATTAGAGTGCAAGTTTTTTCACCCCAGCACATTAGAATGTCTTTGTTAGTCTTGTCAATATTTCCACCATATAAATAAAAGATAGTTTAAATAAGAAAAGTGCTCTGTTACGTGCTGCTAGTGAGGTCACTATCAGTTCCAACATGAGCCACAAATTTATGTGTATTAATACTGGGACAACAAAACTTTCCCTTCTTCCTGCCCTTTCTTTTATTGCTGCTATGCAGAATGAACCCAGAGTTCATGCATAATTGTGTTAAGTGGCCTCCCAGGTACAGTATTTTCTAGAGAAGGAGGAGAGAGGGTGAGAAAATAAAGGAGAGATATCACAGTACCACTTTACCATCCTTGGAGTTCACTTGGCGCTGCTCATAGTGCCCTCACAAGGTGCTGGGACTTAAAAGTCCAGGGCCTTACACAGCAAGGCTATCCTCTACCAAATGAACTATCTCGTCATTTATGTTATACTTTTCCCCCCCTTTTTTTTCTAGAATAAAATTTCTGAAGTTATGGGCTTCTGTATATTTTATTTCCTGCAGAGTCACAGTATAGTTATACTCAGTAATTACTGAATGAACACATAATTGATTGGCATGAAGCAGGAAGCTCGAGTATCTGAAATTGGAGCTAAAATAATTATTCTGAGCTTAGATGCTATAAATCACCATAAAATGTTCTTTTCTGATAATTATTGTTGTTGATTTCACTCCAGTTTTTACCTGAAATCCCAGATGTTTACTTAGCTTCCTTTCAAACAAATTGCATAATATTTTTATTTAGATGTACTTTGCCTGAGTTCTGCTCTTGCTAAGGGACATTACATTGGTTTAAATATTAGCTACCATTCAGAATGGAAGGTTCACTTAGTGACTATGGCCAAATTTTCTTTCTCAAAAGAAGACCAACTGTGCTATATAATTAATCCTTTTCTTACTCTAGGTAAAGTGGGGATTCTAGCATGCTCACTTTCATTATTTCAGGATGCTTTTTCGTTCAGGTAACAGGCAAAAAGAGATATTAAGAGAGAAGGACATGGAGAGACAACATAACACTTGAACTTCCTGAGTTCCCTGGCCCCACCTATGTGATGACAGATCCAGAATCTAGTCCCTGTTTATGGCAAGGCCTATGTCCTACCTGATAAACTAACACTCTGACCCACAAACTCAATTTTATTGTTTTTTAACTAGAACATACAAAAACCATAATAATCCTTTTTTTTTTTACCATCTTCAACTCTACTCCTATTAAGTTATCTTGCAAGTCATTATTACATCACTAATAATTTTGTTTAAAATTCTGTAAGTGGAGTTAAATTTACAATAATATACATTTTCCTGCATGCTTCTTTCAATTCATATCAAATAATATTGCATCTGCTGATCGCAACCTAATCAATGCAATGATTGCCACCTCAACATGCTTCAGCTCAGACTGTGACCAGAGAATTCAGGTGTGGAATGACAACCCTTCAGTTTCATCACTTGGGTGAGACCTTTCCTTTCATAGTATTCTCTAATTCCATTCCAGGTGTTCTACTCCCCAATAAAGTCCCAAAACCTAGATATAGACCAGGTTCTGTGAGATAGAGCATATGTTCACATGCGTCCTTAAACTAGGGAAAAATATATACCTGAAAGCAGAAGTACACAAAAGTCTGCAGAGAGTACCCCCCCACACACACACAAAACTTTGTCTGCAATATTCCAGCCTTTAGGTCCATGATTGTTGAACAATTTGTTTGGCTTTGTATGTTAACTCTCTTTTCAGCTACCAGGTTCCAGATGCCAGCATGATGCCGACCAGACTTCCCTATACTGAAGACCCCACCAATATGTCCTGGAGCTCCGCTTCCCCAGAGCCCCACCCTACTAGGGAAAGAGAGAGGCAGACTGGGAGTATGGACCTACCAGTCAATGCCCATGTTCAGCTGGGAAGCAATTACAGAAGCCAGACCTTCCACCTTCTGCAACCCACAAAGACCCCTGGGTCCATACTCCCAGAGGGATAGAGAATGGGAAAACTATCAGAGGAGGGGATGGGATATGGAGACTGGGTGGTGGGAATTGTGTGGAGTTGTACCCCTCCTATCCTACTGTTTTGTTAATGTCTCCTTTCTTAAATAAAATTTTAAAAAATGTCTGCCAATGGAGACCAAGGATGTTATTTTACAATGCTGCAATACTCATTTATTGACACTAGGCAGCGCTCTAACACCATTTCACACTCTAAACCACATTGTTACATTAAAATCTAATTATTAAATAGCAGTTAGATCTCATGGTATTCTGACATCAAATTCTTATATATAATTACAATTATACACCCCAAATATCTCCTCAGAATAGGGCAGATAGGTGTGCAGGGAAGGTCACAACAAATGATGTTCTCAGGTCGAGGAAGCTTGTCCGGCAAAAAGCTGGTCTGGTTGCTTGCTGGTTGTTTCAGTTCTGCTCTGGTTCTGTTTCAGTTCTGGTCCAGTTCTGGTCTGGTCTGGCCCGATTCGGACCTGGGTAGCTGGTCTGAGTCGTTTTCTGGGTCTGGTCTGGGAATCTGCAGACACTTCCATGACCGTTGGTGTGTTGATTGCCAAGGGATATGCGGGATGGGGGTCTTCTGAATTTACAGTATGCAGTTCAAAAGTTGCCATCCATGTCCAAAAGTCCGGGCTTTTATCCCTGAGCTAGGCTGGTTGTGTGGATTAGATAATTTCAAGCCAATGAGAATTGGGATCTTCCTGACATGTATGTCTAAACTTTATCGGGCTATACAGATGTAAGGCTTGCTCTGCACAGGACTTTATCTTATTATGCTGGTGTAAGGGATATTTTAGAGAAGTCAGGGGTTTGCCTTGCACGGGACATTATCTTATGCTGGTGCAGGGGCATTTCAGGGCGTTTATCCTGCTTAGGACCTTATATATGCAGCCCTGCAGGACTTGGGGCCAGGGTCCTAAGTTTATCTTTCATTTTATTTTGTCACTTAAAACTCAAGAAGTATTTTAACACTTTAATTTTAACAATGTTTCATCACTCAAATAAGCATTTTAATATTTCAAACTCAAAATAATATTCTCACACCTGAATATTCACTTTAACTTTAACAAATATTTCCACACTCTAAACTTAAACAATTTATCTTAATATTTTCAACTTATTTAAACACTCAAAGAAATACTTTCACATTTAATATGCTCACACTTCTTATCTATATTCTAAGTACACATGTCTTATTATTTCAAGTACATATTATTATTTCAAATATATATTATTGTTTCAAGTATATATTATTATTATTCCAAGTACACACTTCTTATATATCCATATTATTTCAAGAACATACTTTAGTATTATTCTAAGTTCACACTCCTTATGCATTAATATTATTCTATTCTAAGTCTGGGCATAAATCACAACATATTTGTTCATGAATCTCAGGTCACAGCCCTTATGTTGAAGGGGTCGTGTTTTCCTCTTTTGGTGTATGTAAGGGACACTTAACTGAATGCTTGAATATTCCTGTTCCTGACAGGTTTACAGTCAACAATATTTATACACCTTTCCCAAATCTGGGAGCTACTCTCTTCCCTGATCCATCTTTCTGTTCCTTTTTCTTCCAGCCATGACATAATCTCCCCAGACAATAACTTGGATCCACCTGCATGTCAGATTTCAGGCTCAGGAAAAAAAAAAAAATATATATATATATATAAACTAGTATAGCCACAGGCCCTTTGGAATATAACTAAAACATGCCTACTAGCTATCCACAAAACATAGACCCTCCCCCCAACTCTTCATCTGCACTATTCCAGCCTTTAGGCTCATGATTAGTCAACAATTTGTTTGACTAATATGTTAATTATCTTTTCAGCCACCAGGTTCCAGATGCTAGGATGATGTCAACCAGACTTCTCTGGACAGAAAACCCCCACCAATGTGTCCTGGAGCTCTGATTCCCCAGAACTCTGCCCCACTAGGGAAAGAGTGAGGCAAGTGAGGCAAGCTGAGAGTATGGATTGACCTGTCAACACCTGTGTTCAGCGGGGAAGCAATTACAGAAGCCAGACCTTCCACCGTCTTGCACCCCACAATGACCTTGGGTCCATACTCCCATAGGGTTTAAGAATGGAAAGCTATCAGGGGAGGGGATGGGATATGGAGTTCTGGTGTTGGGAATTGTGTGGAGTTGTACCCCTCTTATCCTATGGTTTTGTCAGTATTTCCTTTTTATAAATAAAATAAAATAAATAAAAAGTAGGAATTTCAAAGTATGTTTTTTGTCAAGAAAGACACCAATGGTCTGTTATTACCGAATTTCTTACCAGACTATAAACTGCCAAATGTTTCTGGAAAGATGTATGCAATTGATATGACCATGCAAAATAAAGGTAGAAAGCTGAATAATTAATAATAATAATAATAATATATATTATATTTGTAATTTTAAAAGAAAGTGATGGATTGACCTGTGAATATCCATGTGTAGTGAAGAAGCAATAACAGAAGTCAGAATTCCCACCTTCTGCACACCATAAAGAATTTTGGTCCATATTCCCAGCGGGGGAGAAATGATAGGAGAAAGATGACCAGTGGGCTCCGAACTCCATCAGGACTCAGAGAGAGAAGAAGAAAAAGTGAATGACACTGGATATAGTAATAGGTGTAGGTGTGACTTGGAAAGGAAAGAAGACCAGACCATGCGAAAAAAGCACACAAATATAGATAGATGTAGAGATGGTGGTTAATACATATCTCCAGCCTTGGAATCAGGTCTGCTGGTGTCTGTTTTTCTCTCCCCATCTCTGTCTTCCCTCCTCTCCATTTCTCTCTGTCCTATCCAACAACAACGGCATCATCAACAACAACAATAATAACTACAACAATAAAACAACAAGGGCAACAAAAGGCAATAAATAAATAAAATATAAAAAAGAAATGTGATAAAAATTTACTAATAAGCTAGGAAGCAGTGATGAAGCAGTGATAGAAATTATCCAAAACAACTTTATTCATCAAAAAACTCTTTTCGTCCATGGAGTCTGCAAAAAAGTAATGTTTCTTTCTCAGTCTGAAACAGGGATGCTAGCAAAGCTGTTTCCATTCACATGCTCTTCAAGCATTTCCTTGCTCTGTGAAAGTGAAAATAAAATAAAATTAAGGATAGACAAGAGATTTCACCTGGATAATGCACACAACCCAACTTGGAACCCAGTCCCTAAACTGAATGAAGCCTCAGTTCCATGACATTTTTCTGTCTCTCTGCTGTATTTATTTATTTATTTATTTATTTATTTATTTATTTATTTATTTATTCATTCGTTCATTCATTTATTTATTTTTGCCTCCAAGGTTATCGCTGGGGCTCCCTGCCTGCATAGGAATCCACTGCTCCTGGAGGCCATTTTTTTCCCCTTTTGTTCTCTTGTCGTTCATCGTTGCTGTTATTATTGCTGACGTTGTTGGATAGGACAGAGAGAAATCGAGAGAGGAGGGGAAAAGATGTGGGAGAGAAAGATAGATACCTGCAGACCTGCTTCACCTCTTGTGAGGTGACCTCCCTGCAGGTGGGAAGACTGGGGCTTGAACTGGGATACTTACGCTGGTCCTTTTGCTTCAGGCCATGTGCGTTTAACCTGTTGTCTACCGCCTGGCCCCCATTTTATTATTATTATTATCTTTATTTATTATTAGCTAGAGAAGCCAGAAATTTAGAGGAAGGGGGAAATAGAGAGGGAGAGAGACAGAGAGACACCTGCAACCCTGCTTCACAACTTGTGAAGCTTTCTCCCTGCAGGTGGGAACCAGAGGCTTGAACCCGGGTCCTTGCACATTTAACATGTGCACTCAACCAGGTGTGCCACTGTCTGGCCCCCACAGTCTCTTTCTATTGGGGAATATAGTCAGCCAGGAGCATTGAAGCCCTGCTGATGACAAAAATAAATAAAGTTAATGAAAATAAAATTAAGATGGACTTCAATTTTTTTTTCCTGAGTGGTAAATATTCTGTTTATTATTTCCTATTTAAATTCAAGTAGTATACTGAGAAAGCAGATCCACAACTTAAAACAGCAATCCTGGGAGTCAGGTATAGCACGGTGGATTAAGCACATGTGGCGCTAAACACAAGGACCGGCATAAGGATCCCGGTTCGAGCCCCCAGCTCCCCACCTGCAGGGGAGTCGTTTCACAAGCGGTGAAGCAGGTCTGCAGGTGTCTATCTTTTTCTCCCCCTTCTCTGTGTTCCCCTCCTCTTTGCATTTCTCTCTGTCCTATCCAATAATGACATCAATAACAACAATATTAATAACTACAACAACAACAAAACAACAAGGCCAACAAAAGGGAAAATAAATAAATAAATATATAAAAATAGCAATCCTGTTAATTGTTGGAGTCTGACCATTAGGTATCCTAACCCACTAAATGCATTTATTATAATAACTTGTATTATGAACAATATGGTATCTAGGAAAAATATCTATTCAATTTTTATAGAAGAAGTTTGTGAGACAAGCCAATAGGGTTCTGACTGCATTTGAAAGGAGTGTGAATTTCTTACCTTTGCTGCAAGGAGCACTGTACTGGGAAACTGCATATTCACCTAAATGAGAACAAAAATAATTAGGTCAAGTGAGAAAGAAGACAAACATCTTCGGGATACAGGTCAGTAAAAAAATATTGTAGGGGGGAAAAAGGATATTGTGGTAAGAGTTAATGAACACCAGTGTCATTTATTTGATGCATTTGTTACTTGCTGCTATATATTTGTAACTTTTCAGAGACACTGTGTTTCTCTTTACCCTAAGTTCCTGAAAATTCATATGTTTCAATTTTAGACTTCTGTACAGTTGGTTTATCTGAAGAAAAGACAACTAAACACCCTTAAGTGCTTTGTATTAATAGTTAATACACATATACTACAGTATCTAAAATGTGAGTGTATAGAGGGCAAAGAGAGAAGCATCAAACTTGATAGAGATGAAATGAAGTAATTCGGTAAAACAATTTGCTCAGCACATTACTCGAATTCAAATCTCTGCAATTAAGATCTTTATTTCATATGGAAGTTGCTCACACTCACCTGTCTCATAGTAATCATAGACTTTCACTAAGGCTGGTTTTAGCTCTCTTACTGGAATGTCTTGTTTAACCGTGAAAGAAAGACTTTGTGTCTCATTTGTTACCTAGAAAGCAAGAAACAATTAATTTCCAGAAGGTTTTCTTCTCTTTGTATGAATTTAAGGTTTTTATCTGTTTTCGGAGAAAAAGCTTTGAGTTGATGAATAGGGCTTTTAAATGGTAAACTCTCAAATGGGTGAAAACTACCCCTTATGTAATTAAAACAATACAAATAGGCCCATCAATGCCAGTACATAACTTTGCTCTTAAAGATTAAGTGATACATGTTTTTAATTGCTTAAAAGCTATGTATATGTTTAAATATCCAGAGATGCAATTTCACGTCTCTGTTTTCTAGAAATACCTGTCTTGACTTAAAAAAATATAAAATTGTTTATCACTGCAATCCATTATAGGCTTCTTAAAATTTGTAAACTATGGGGAATTGGGCAGTAGTGCAGTGGGTTAAGCGCAGATGGCTCAAAGCGCCAGAATCAAGTAAGGATCTCTACATGAGCCCCCAGCTCCCCACCTGCAGGGGAGTCACTTCACAAGCAGTGAAGGAGGTCTGTAGGTGTCTCTCTTTCTCTCCCCCTCTCTGTCTTCCCCTCCTCTCTCCATTTTCTCTCTCCTATTCAACAACGACGACATCAATAACAACAACGGCAATAACTACAACAACAAAACAAGGGCAACAAAAGGGATTAAATAAATATTTAAAAAATTGTAAACCGGGAGTCGGGCGGTAGGTAGCTCAGCGGGTTAAGTGCAGGTGGTGTGAAGCACAAGGACAGGTGTAAGGCCCGGTTCGAGCCCCCGGCTCCCTACCTGCAGGGGCCTCACTTCATAGGCGGTGAAGCAGGTCTGCAGGTGTCTATCTTTCTCTTCCCCTCCCTGTCTTCCCCTTCTCTCTCCATTTCTCTCTGTCCTATCCAACAACGACATCAATAACAAGAATATTAATAACTACAAAAACAATAAAACAACAAGGGCAAGAAAAGGGAAAATAAATAAATATAAAAAATTTAAAAAATTGTAAACTATGAATGTTTACATAAATATATGAGTGAATAAACTATCTTATAACATACAGCTATAAAATAAGACTGGTTTATTGGTGAAGCATTTGTGCTATTTCATGATCCAAGTCTTTGCTGAAATTGATAGAATTTTCCATTCTCTATTTTTGATGTGATATTGATACATTAACTGAATAATCACAGTGATTATGTCATTATACTACTCAGTATTTTCAAAATAACATGGAGACACATTAAACACATTTTGTGAAGAATTTCTCACTTTGGTGATCCTTCTCCAATATCCCAACAAATCAGTTATTTTTACTTCCAGATTAAATATAAATTAATATGGAGAGAATATTCACTGGAATTGATAATTAGAACTTTCAAAACATTTACCATGAAGATATTTCCTGAATCCTTTAATTTACTTCCTGGATAGCTGCTTTCGATATGTTGTTGTTTATGCATTTTATTTATTTTTAATTTTTATTATCTTTATTTATTGGATAGAGACAGAAATAGAGAGAAAAGGGGGTGAGAGAGAAGGAGAGAGACAGAGAGACACTTGCAGTCCTGTTTCACCACTGGTAAAGCTTTTCCCTTGTAAGTGAGGACTGGGGGCTTGAAGATGGGTCCTTGCACATTCTAAAATGTGTGCTCAACCATGTGTGCCACCACCCAGCCCCTGCATTTTACTACTGAGTGATAGGTCTCTTACCTTATCTAGGTAAATCAAAACATGGTTATTACTGACTTCTGTCCTGCTCACATGGTTAGACCTTTCAAGCTAGAAAAAAAAAAGATATCACAAAAGTTTATGAAAACAGATGAACTCCTTTTGCAGAAATCAGAAAAATAATTTTTATTATTAAATTATGTCCGAGAGTCCTATTTTAAGTAAAGACAATGAAGTGGTAAAGTGAAATAAAAAGATATTCGGGATGCAGAGTTTAGTATTAGTGTGGGATAGGCTCTATGTGTAAAATTGATTTATTTAAAGAAAAGACTATGAAATAACCTAAACCTGAGAATTACCTACACTCAGGATCCATTCTGAATTCCAGGCCTTTATGCATTTTTTAACTTTTGTTTTTATTCTGATTTATAGCAATGTAGTTTTTCTCCAAACTTCTATTTTTGTCAGTAAGTCATTTTCACATTTTTTCCAACTGGTTCATGTGCATATGTTTTATCATCTTAAGAGTCTAAGCTTTGTGAAAGCAGAGCTTACTGACACATTTCTCCTAATAAACATGACCCCTAGAATAGCACTTAGCACTGTTTGTGAAATGACAAAGATAGTTACATTAAAGCTGTGGAAAGCAGCTAGAACTTGCAAAGTCATTAAATCTAGTAAAAGAGACAACTGAATATTACCCTATTAACTGTCACCTCAATCTTAATGTATGGTGGAAGAACAATCTTAAAGCTGTTTCTGGGGACCAGGCAGTGGCACACCCGGTTTAGTGCATATGTTACAATGTGCAAGGACCTGGTTTCGAGCCCCCGGTCCACACCCGGAGGAGGGAAACTTCACAATTGGTAAAGCAGGGATGCAGGTGTCTCTCTGTCTCTCTTCCTCTTTATTTCCCCTTTCCCTCTCAATATCTGGCTGTTGCTCTTAAGTAAATAAAGATAATACATTTTTTAAAACAATTTCTCTGGGAGTCAGGCGGTAGCACAGCGGGTTAAGCGCAGGTGGCGCAAAGCTCAAGGACCTGCGTAAGGATGCCGGTTGGAGCCCCTGGCTCCCCACCTGCAGAGGAGTCACTTCACAGGCAGTGAAGCAGGTCTGCAGGTGTCTGTCTTTCTCTGCCCCTCTCTGTCTTCCCTTCCTCTATCCATTTCTCTCTGTTCTATCCAACAACAACAACAATAATAACTACAGCAATAAAACAACAAGGGCAACAAAAGGGAATCAATAAATATTAAAAAAAACAATTTCTCTGAGTTGGTTATGATTTTAATAAAATTATACTGAATGATAAGTATGCACTGTAAACTTTTCAGGAAACAAATGTTTTACAGGCCAGTTATTTTTGTGTGTTTTATGTAACTACTGTTTAAAAATCAGTATTTCTGGGGATTTGGGCGGCAGCGCAGCTGGTTAAGCGCACTTGGCGCAGAGCACAAGGACCAGCACCAGCATAAGGATCAACAATGGTAGAGAATGTTCCATCCTCTGAAGGGAGGATGGACAACATACTCTATGCTACACCTGAGGAAAATGTGTCGATACTGTGGCAGCATGGAATGTTCCTACTCATGACCACAGAATATGAGCTCAGATCTAGAGGGATGCAGACGTCACACAGGATCCTAAGGTAATTATGGGCCCCTGATCACATCAAATCGATGGGGTTTACAGTCAACAATATTTATACCCTTTTCCCATATTAGGGAGCTACTCTCTTCCCTGATCCAGCTTTCTGGTCCTTTTCCCAGCCATGACATCATCTCCTCAGACAATAAGTTGGATCCACCTGCATGTCAAATTTCAGGCTCAGGCAAAAAATAAACAAACAAACACAAAAAAACACTAGTATAGCTACAGGCCCTTTGAAATATAACTAAAATTTGCCTACCAGCTATCTACCAAATGGAGGACCCCCCCCCCCCAACACTTCATCTGCAGTATTCCAGCCTTTAGGTCCATGATCATTCAACAATTTGTTTGGCTTTGTATGTTAACTCTTTTCAGCCACCAGGTTCCAGATGCTAGCATGATGCTGACCAGACTTCCTTGGACAGACAACTCCACTAATGTGCCTTGGAGATCTGCTTCCCCAGAGCCCTTTCCCACTAAGGAAAGAGAGAGACAGGCTAGGAGTATGGATCGACCTATCAACGCCCATGTTCAGCAGGGAAGCAATTACAGAAACCAGACCTTCTACCTTCTGCATCCCACAATGATCTTGGGTCCATACTCCCAGAGGGTTAAAGAATAGGAAAGCTATCAGGGGAGGGGATGGGATACGGAGGTCTGGTGGTGGGAATTGTGCGAAGTTGTACTCCTCTTATCCTATGGTATTGTCAATGTTTCCTTTTTATACATAAAGATTAAAAAAAGAATATTCTTAACACGATTTTCAAGGTATGATGGTTTGATTGGGCTGTAACTCCAGTTAAATGAAAGGAGGTCTGTGTAAGTCTTTGATAGTAATTTAATATTGATACAGTGCTAGTCTGTAGATACTTGAAATAGTTGACAAGAAAAAAAAACACATCTCTTGGCTTTAAAGTAAACCTACTGTTTTTACTGTTGACTTCAGGGGAATGAAACCAGATACCATCTTCACATCAGCAATCACCATATTGGAGGCAGGCCGGCTCCCAATGTAACTGAAGATTCAGGAAATAAAGGAATTAGAGTTTTCACTGATATTAAATGTTCTCTCTCTCCCTCTCTATCTTCATATATATATCAATCACTGAACAGCTCTGAAAGGTACATGGAAATCCAGTGCTTCAGAAAATATCAAATTTTCAGGGAGTCTGTCAAAGCTGGAGATCTGGTCTACTGTAGTCCAGATGAGTCAGAATTCTTATTTGTAGGTTCTGAAATGTGTCTGAATAGAGCTCCACAAGTGAAGTGTAGCTTGGCTTAAAAACTCTACCCTGCACCAGTTATTTGTCACACACACATTATCTTGAATTTTTTTCATAAATAACAGTGTCCAACCAGATTATGATATTCTTATGAGCATATAGTTGTCTTGTAAGTGATACAACTACTTAAATATTATCACATATATATTTTTCCCAAAATGATTATTTTTTTTATAATCTGAGATTTACTTGTTTTCAGTCAGATTAACTGGAGAGTCTCTACTTCATGCTTTGAAGAGTTCTCCACTCTGACAGCAACAAAAATATAGGATACATTAAAAATGGAAAAAATAAATGTGAATAATCACCAATTCATGTCAGACACAGGGGATAGTGTTTTCCCTCTAGTCATCATTGAAGGGAGTTAAGAAACTTTAAATAATAAGGTTTGATAGAAATAAGTTTATGAGTTAGAGGATGTACAATGTAAAGTCAAACATTGGGCAACTCTGTATCAGCATGAGCATAATAAGAACACACTGCTTTTTTAATTAATAGAGTACAAATATTTCTATCACTCTGCTTTACATAGTTGGGAGTTTCTGTAAGAAGACTGGCTGGTATACTCAGAATTAAGAGAAATAGTCAAAGACCTTACCTGACGTTCATTAATACCTGGAAGCTGGTGTGGGCTTTGCGTCCATCACAAATTTCAGGCAGTGTCTGTACCTCCAGAACAAATGGGGACTTTATGTCTTTTGGGAGGATATTATATTTCAAGGATGTCTGTGGAACATTAAAGGCAATCATTTTTATTTCTCCCGTCTCAAGATTCCTACCAACTTCCTCAGTTCTTTCTCTCAATTGACATACTTGCTGAGTTAGTATATTACAAGGAAAGTCATTAGTGTGAGCCCTCTGCCCCCCCCATCTGCTCTAAGAGGCTCACCTGGAGGTAGACACATCTTTCTCCCTTTGCTACCAAGTTATATTCTTCGAGCACACTTGGTAATGTAATCTGCTGTAGTAGCAGGCGATTGTCGTGGTCCACTTTGAAGACTTTGGAGAATGCTGGAGATTGTATTGTGACCTGTGCACTATTCTCTGTCTTGGTAAAAGTGACTTTTCCATATTTGGATAAAGCATGAAGAGCCACAACTGTGTCCTGAAATATGCAGTGAGAGAATCTGGTTAAATATGATAACAAATTGGAACATCCAGAGGTCCATGTTATCTGCCACAAAATTCCCCCTTTCCTATTTCCTTCATGCCTAAATACTATATTTCTAACTTCTAGGTTGACTATAATCATAAAGTTGGCAAATGAACCATAATGTTCATATAAATGCATTATACTATATTCCCTAGAAGTTTATGGATTATTTTATTTCTGGAAGTAGATATTATGAATGAGAGTAATTTGTTAATTTTAGGTATGTGCCAAAAAATCTTATTTGATATCATGTCTGTCACTTGTAAACATAGATTTCATTTTTCAATTCAAATTAAACTCTGTCTTGCTGTGGAGGTCAGTGCCCCAAGGAGACCTAAGGTCCTGTGTTACCATGATCATGGATAGACTTCAGTTTATCTGGAGGAAAGGAAAGATGAACAAGTGTAATTGTAATCTTGACTTATTGTCATTTTTACTTGGATTTCCACTTTCTATTAGAAGTTTGGACTTCTCCTGAATGAACCTGAATAGCATCCTTTTATAGTAAAAATTTTCCTTAAATTTTTTATTATCTTTATTTTATTTGATAAAGAAATCAAGAGGGAAGGTGATTATAGAGAGGGAGAGAGAGAGAGAGAGAGAGAGAGACACCTGTAGCCGTACTTTGCCACTTGCAGAGCTTCCCCCCTGCAAGTGGGAAAAGCTTGAACCCAGGTCCTAGCACACTGTGTGTATGCTCAACCAGGTGTGCCACCCCCTGGCCCTGATACAGTAAAATTTTAATACATGAATAACTGCTATATAAATTTATTTTCATTTCATTCACGTGGAAACAAGAGAATATATTTAATGAATTTTTAGATATAAGATTATATAGTTAGGCTCAGGAAGTTGGGTGCAAAAAATTCTTTATGCTTCAATAAACAATTGTTTGTATGTTAAGCAAAGAGAGTAAGCATTGAAGTCGGCTTTAAAAAAAAACAGATAAAGTCGACTCAAGTATGAAAACATTTATAAGAAGAAGCTGTTGAACTTTGCATAGCATTTCTGGAAACAGCTTTAAAGAGATTTTTAGAACTTTCAAAAAAATGATAGATTTATTTTTAGTCTGTGGTCAGTGAGTCTAGGATCCTGGTAGGTAGAAATGTTACTGGGAAAATGAATCTGGTAATAACACAGACATGGAGCATCAGGTTTCTAGGTATTGTCTATTTAGTCCTCCTTGACTTTCCCTGTTCCTTAAATACTTAGTAGAAGTGTCCCTGAATATTGTTATCTACATTTCAAGTTTTTCTTATTCTTGATTTTTTTTCTTCCAATGTGTTTATATCATGTTGAAAACTTTTGGTTTGAGTAAAATGGACTGCCAAACCACATACCTGGGTAGAGGAGAAACCCCCCTGGGAATTTTGTTGCCTTATAATCCACTTTACAATATGTGTGGCAGAAGTCAGGTCCTCTGTGGTTGGTGCTGACTGGGTAGTGAGATAAGCAAGGAGCACGTAGGAAGTCATCTCCACCTCTGCAGAGGGAGCCCGGTGTTCGGCAAAATAGTCTGTTTGTTCATGAAGTTTCTGAGGTCGTTCCCAGTGGATGTAATCTCCTGGAGTTCAGAAAAGAGATTAGGTGACTACATAGCCATATTTAAGGCAGAAGAATTCAAACCAGAGCTGAAATTAAAACTGCTTTCCTATTATATTGTCTTGAACCTTAGCTAGACACCTTTCCATAAACCTGAACTTGCTTTGTTTCTGCCAGGCTAAAGCAGGGACTATTTTGGAGCCAGAAGTTCATAGTAAGTTTTCAATTGCTATAACTGAGTGGGAAAAGAAATAACAAGAGTAAGTTCTTTCCCTGGTTATGGCAATTTTCTATTTTTTCTATTTATCTTTAAAAAAAAACCTCTTCTATTAACCTTATTCTTAGAGGTTTCTTGTGAGGGTCAAAGATTATGTGTTCACCTATTTGAAAAGATACAAATGAGAGGATTGCAGAGGCTGAGCCATAGTGTACCGTGCTAAACACACTTAGTACTAAATGTAAGGACTTGTGCAAAGATCCCAGTTTGAGCCCCTGGCTCCCCACCTTCAGAGGGGTCGTTTCACAAGTGCTGACATAGGTCTGGAAGTGTCTATCTTTTTCTCTCCCCCTCTATATTCCCCTCTTCTTTCAATTTCTCTCTGACCTATTCAATAAAATGGGGGGTGGCCTCCAGGAGCAGTGGATTTGTGTGTCAGCACCAAGTCCTAGCAATAACCCTGGAGGGAAAATAAATAAATGAATGAATAAATAAATAAATAACAAATGGGAGGATTGTTGAGCTTGTTAATAACATACTTCTTTAAGTATAACTTTAAGTAACACACAAACAAGGAGATATGTATATGAATCTTCATTGCATCATCATCTGTAATAGCAACAAATAAACAAGAAAATAACTCATGAGTTGATTTTTTAAAAAATAAATTATGGCCTACTGGTATCACTGGAATTTACTGAACTAAAATTTTAGTCATCCATGTAGGGGATTCCAGTTAGAATAATGTTCAACTTAAAAAAAATAAAAAGTAAACACAGACAAGATGGAAACAAGATGCAGAAATATTAGAAGGTGTGATATTATTTATGTAAAGATTAAAATGTGTTTTTTCCCTTTTGTTGCCCTTGTTTTATCATTGCTGTGGCTATTATTATTGTTGTTATTGATACCCTTATTGTTGGATTGGACAGAGAGAAATGGAGAGAGGAGGGGAAGATAGAGAGGGGGAGCTTGTGAAGTGACCCCCCTGCAGGTGGGGAGCAGGGGGCTCAAACCCGGATCCTTAAGTTGATCCTTGCCGCTGCTCCTTGTTCCTCACGTCATGTGAGGAACAGCACTTAACCTGCTGAGCAGCACTTAACCCGCTGCTCTATCACCCGATCTCCTAAAATATGTTTTAAAGGTAAATATTATATAGGTGTATGTGTGCATAAAACAGGACTTTTGCAAGGGGCCATGTGGTGGTTCACCCCATAAAGTCCATATGTTATCAGGCACAAAGACCAGGTGCAAGCCTTAGGTCCCCACTTTCATGGGGTTGGGGTCTTCATGAATGGCGAAGCAGTATTGCAGGTGTCTTTTTCTCTCCCTCTTTATTCCTCTTACCCTCCCAATTTCTCTCTGCCTCTATCAACAAAATGTTTAAAGTAGGGATGGTACACAGGGAACTTTCCTATATTAGTAAGATTTTCTTTCTTTTCCTACCAGGGTTATCACTGGGGCTTAGTCAATAAACTGTAATTCCAATGCTCTTGGAGACCTTTTTTTTTTCTTTTTACTTGATAGGACAAAGAAAAATTGAGGGCTGAGGGGTAGATAAGGAGAGAGAAAGAAACACCTCTGCAACTCTGCTTCACTGCTCATGAAACTTCCCCCTCTCCAGGTAGAACCTGGATCCTTATACATGGCAACTTGTGCTTTAAACTTGGTGAGCCATGGCCTGCCCCCTTGTGGTGTAGTTCTGGTTGACTACTACAGAGTAGGAGAAAGATCTTAGGTGTACTCTTACCTTCCTTCACAGCTTCATCATTAAGTGAGTTAAGTACTTCGCTCTTTTTGTCCTGATTATTTGCCAGGGCAAAAGCATAAGCCAACAGTGCTTTGGTATAGACATGATTTTTATGGTGTCCTTCCTTTTCTGATTTCCAGGCTGACTCCAGGCAGTACAAGGCATTGCGGACAACAGGATGCTGAGGAGGGAGAACCAGAAGGACACTGAGCTTTGTGAAGAGAGACTGGCATGACCAGGTCAACTCACAGATCAAAGCACAAAAGATAAAGGAGTGTTTTAAATATATTTGTCCACCGTGTCCCATTCTTAAGATAGAGAGTAGTATTGTCTGTTATCATATTCACAAGGAAGATAGAAGGGCCACATCTTTAGAATTCATTTTATGAGTACATAGTTGTGGCTTCGGGTGTTAGGATAAAAATAATTTGAGAACTTCACTGGGAAAATGTCTATCTTAATGATTTGACCAAATTCTGTATTGATCTGGGAAGCACTGGCTGTACATTGAAAGAAAGCTGATCCTGACTTTTAATAGGATGATATTTCAGATAGCAGACCAGCAGTTTAATTGATTCCAGTCTCACATATCCTTAGGAGAAGTAGTACTTACAGTGACAGGAAGAGGAATTTCCAGAAGGGCAATGGTGATATATGCAGAAAGGGTCACTTCATCTTCTACTCCACCCTGTAAGAGAGAGAGAGAAAGAGAGAGGAATAATTTAACTTTTGACAATGACCTTGGATAGATCTTTATATTCTGCTACCATGGATTGTAATCTTACATATATTCATTCCCATAGGGAAAATTATCACAATCAATTTAGTTATTCGATCTCTTTCTCAGTGCTACTGTTTTTCTCCTGATATATTCCTTAAGGAACCATTGTGTTATTAATTCTTCTTCTAATCCTTATAACATAATGGATGATCACAACTAACTCCCATAACATTTTACCTTAATGGCATTGTTTAGCAGTGACCCAGAACTCCTAAAACAACCATTTTCTTTCTGCTTTTGGGAAAGCCATCTGAGGGCTTGGGTAATGTGTGCTTCATCAATGAAGATGTAGGTTCGAGCCTGGGCAAAACTCTTCAGTACAAAGGCTGTGAGCCTGAGTGGAAAAAAATGTGATGATATTTATTGTACTTTGTAACCCCTTCATAACAACAGATATGATTCCTCTTACATCAGTGTGACTAATGGGTTTTCTTGTGTATTAGAGCTCTCCTATCTAGTCTTTTATTATTATTATTATTATTATTATTATTATTATTACTACAGAATTATATGTCAACAGGGATTTGAATCCACACCAATCCCACAACCAGAGTTCTGAATCTTCAGTCTCCCCACTGCAATCCACCATAGTTCCCCTAAGGTTGTAGACATGGGGCAACCATCTTCTCTACAACTATCAGTTCACATTTATACATAGCTGCCTTTTTTTTTTCTGATTCAATACTCTCTTCCCCTCCAAGCCACTCGCGACATCATAACTAACTCCTTATGTCCCTCTCCTATTCCTTCTCTCTCTCTCTCTCTGGGTGCTGATGGAGCTGGAGTTCAGAGTCCTCTTATCTTCATCCTATCACTTTCTCTCCCACTGGGAGTATAGATCAAGGCTGTTTATGGGGAACAGAAGGTAGGAGTTCTGACTTCTATAATTGCTTCTCTGCTGAGCATAGGCATTGACAGGTCGATCCATACCCCCAGTTTACACTACTTAATGTCTGCTGATACAGTATTTCTTTGCTGAGTCATTTTCTCTTTGCTACAGAAAGTCTAAGAACTCTAATGACACTTTTGTTTTCTTATTTGATTAAGACTGACTCATTTTTTTAAGAGTTCCTTCTGTAGGTGGCAGTTTATTTTATGTACAAGTTTTAAAGAAAGTAATTTCTCCCAGAATTAATTTTCCTTAGTGACTTTAAAAGTATTTTATATCACACAATTCCTTCTCATTTTTACTCCTTTTAATGGATTTATTATAAATCACAATGAGTGTTACAAATGTGATATAAAAATAAGCTGATATTGAAATAGTTTATATAGAAGTCATGCAGTGTGTTAACTGGAATATAAGTAAAAAGTTAATGGTTACGAGAATTATTTTAGAAATAATGTTTTAGAAGAACATTGGGGACAAGTCTAACATACATATGTGTGAATTTAAACTGTTTTGCTTGTTATCCTGCTAGTACTAGTGACTTATCTAGTATAACCAAATAAAGGTTAAAGCTATAATATCTTCTAGTGTTATTAAGAATATTACTGTGACTATATGTGTAGAACAGCTGGCACAGAAATAAGAGCTAGAAAAACAGTATTTTCCTTACCAGGTATTACTCTCACTTCTGCCATACATTTCCCCAAAAGTGCTATAGGAGCCATCAAAGTGCTTGTATTTCAGCTGTCTCTGGTAACCTAAGAAATGATGTAGTGAAATAATAAAATGCATTGAGCATGCTGTAACTATAGGAATACTTAAAAATATTTATTGTTTTCACATGTGACATTTCCTAATATCTTCTGCTAATACATTATCAACAGATTGAACCCTAAGGATGTTATTAGAAGCTGAACACTGGATAGTTACTATGTAACTAATTGCCATAGTAACTATCACGATAAGCTAACACATCATAAAATTGACAAGTACATAGCTCACGTCTTTTTTTTTTCTTTTTTAATACAATCTAATGTCAAAACTGTAAATCACTCAGTCATTTACTCACCAGTGTTGAGGTAGCCAATAGCTTTGGACTTGATGTCTGGTGTTAACTGCTGTGTTTCATTTAGATAATCCAGAACATAGATGTTAGGAGCAAAGAGGACCATATTCTGTTCACCACAGCCATAGGGCATTTGCAGGAGATTCTGTGTGTTTTTCATGGCATTGGTCATTGTGTCTCCTAGAATGAAATGATGGAAAATGAATAAGATCATAGCATATATAAATCATTAAAAATCAACAAATGAATAGCTAAAGTACAGAAATGAGGACCTTAAGGGGGGTGATTGTTTCAGGAATGAAGTATACTTAAAACAGTGCACCACTCCAAAAAAGGAAAGAATGTATTTAAAAATCATAGTCATTATTAGAAACTCTTGATACAGTAGAATAATCCAGTAGCTGGAAACTCACCCAAAACTGAGAATGAGGCTCTAGCAGATTCTTCTACCACATTTGATGGCAGCTTCAGAGACACTTTTCCAGTTAGTTCCTCACCTAGAGAGACACAACCAAGCCATAATGTTAATTATTTCTCTTGTGACTTTCTGAAGAACTCCAAGACTCAGAATTAAGAAGGATGCCTTATATCTAAACTTCTTACGAAAAAGTCTTCCTTCTGTTTTTTTAAGTTTTTATTTAAATATCTCAAGTATGCACAGAATTCTGAACTTTTCAACCATCTATCAACCATCAAGGTAGATATATTCACCCATCTATGTAGGTGAATTCTCATGATGTGTGATTCCATTATAGTCATTTTATGACTGACATAAGATAACTATCACAGGGTGATATAGTGTCCATCTTCCTATTTACTCAACAATAGTTGTTTGGAAAAAAAAAACTCAATGTATAAGCTAACTATGAAAAATTTTCCCACAATTTCCCAATTCTACTAAGAATTCTGTTATTTGTGTCAACTTACCAGATTCTAGTGAGTACAGTAGTGTAGATTAAAAGAATTATATGTTTACAATCAAATTTCTGGTAAAATCCAAAATTTTGAATATAGATAGTGATTTTGAACTAGTTAAAATGTGTACTTAATTAGTGCAGAAAGGAACACTGTAGCCCTAATTAAATGAAAAATATGCATACCTTTTCTAAATAAATTATTTCACATTTCATTTGGGTATTTATATTAAATATGCCTATATATGTGCATAAAAAGGGCTATTGGGAGTCAGGCAGTAGCGCAGTGGGTTAAGCCCACATGGTGCAAAGCTTAGGGACTGGCATTAGGATCCCAGTTTGAGCCCCCGGCTCCCCACCTACAGGAAAGTCGCTTCACAAGCAGTGAAGCAGGTCTGAAGGTGTCTATCTTTCTCTCCCCCTCTCTGTCTTCCCCTCCTCTCTTCATTTATCTCTGTCCTATCCAACAATGAAGACATCAGTGATAACTACATCAGTGGAGCAACAAGGACTACAAAAGGGAATAAATAAATATTTTAAAAAATATAAAAAAGAAAGGACTATTAATTATTTGAATAGTTTTAAAAATTCATTTTGAATTTTTTTAAATACTTAGAAGTCTGGCATATTGATATATGTACTTAAATGGAACTCTATAATCCAATATGGGTAGATTGATTTGTTAGTAAAAAAAAAAAGCTAAATCTAGGTTATAATATGCAACTTATACTGTCTAGGCAAATGACAAACACAAAGTCTGTAGATATTATTTCTAAAGGTATGTGGTTGATCACTAAGTTGTGGAAAATTTTCACAGGGGAGATAGTAACTTATAAAACTAGGTTCTTTTTTTTTAAGGAGAAGAATTTTTTGTATTATATGTGTAATTAAAATAATATAAACCTACTTGATTAGTCTTAGACAGAAATTCAGAAATAGAGGAGAACTCATGATAAAATGACTCAGTAGCAAGTGCTAAATTCACTTAAATATAAAAAATAAATCTAAATACCCACATGGTTATGTCAATAGATGCAGAGAAAGCCTTTGACAAAATCCAGCATCCTTTCGTGATGATCAAAAAATGGGAATAGATAGAAAATTCCTTAAGATAGTGGAGTCCATATACAAACCTACAGCCAACATCATACTCAACGGTGAAAGACTGGAAGCATTTCCCCTCAGATCAGGTACTAGACAGGGCTGCCCACTATCACCATTACTATTCAACATAGTGTTGGAAGTTCTTGCCATAGCAGTCAGGCAGGAGCAAGGAATTAAAGGGATACAGATTGGAAGAGAAGAAGTCAAACTCTCCCTATTTGCAGATGACATGATATTATATATAGAAAAACTTTAAAAATCCAGCAAGAAGATTTTGGAAGTCATCAGGCAATACAGTAAGGTGTCAGGCTACAAAATTAACATTCAAAAGTCAGTGACATTCCTGTATGCAAACACTAAGGTAGAAGAAGATGAAATCCAGAAATCAATTCCTTTTATTATAGCAACAAAACCAATAAAATATCTAGACATAAACCTAACAAAAGAAGTGAAAGTCTTGTATACTGAAAATTATGAGTCACTATTCGAGGAAATAGAAAAACACACAAAGAAGTGGAAAGATATTCCATGTTCATGGGTAGGGAGAATTAACATAATTGAAATGAATATACTGCCCAGAGCCATAAACAAATTTATTGTAGTCCCCATGAAGATCCCAACCACATTTTTAGGATAATAGAACAAAAGCTACAAATGTTTATCTGGAACCAGAAAAGACCTAGAATTGCCAAAAATCTTGAGAAGAATGAACAGAACAGGAGGCATCATACACCCAGATCTCAAATTGTATTATAGGGCCATTGTAATAAAAACTGAAAATAAATAGACTATCTATCACATCATATTCTAGGAAAGATGAATATAAAGAGAGATGTTATTTTAGTTAATGATTTATTCTTACCTTCTGGGCAAAAAAGATTGGTGAATGTTCTTTCAACCTCTAGTCCTTCAGGCTGTATGTGGAAAGAAGGAAAGGTTAGAAAGAATGGTTTTTAGAATGTGTAGGAGACTACAATTTTCCTGATAGCGAAGATACTTGTGACTGGTTTCCAAATAGATTATATAATAAAATTATTTCTTTATTATTGGATAGAGACAGGTTGAAATTGAGAGGGGAGGAGAGATAGAGAGACAGAGAGACACCTGTAGCCCTGCTTCACCACTTGTGAAGCTTCCCCCCTGCAGGTGGGGACAAGGGGCTTGAAACCTTGTCCTTGTACACTGTAATGTGTGCACTTAACCAGATGTGCCACTTCTTAACCCAATAATCAAATTCTATTTCCTTTATTGTTATTGTTATTGCTGTTGGATAAGACAGAAATCAAGAGGGGAGGGGAAGACAAATAAGGAGAGAAATAGACACCAGCAGACTGGCTTCACCACCTGTGAAGCAGCCCCCCCCATCCCCCGCAGTTGGGGAGCAGGGGCTCGAACCTGGATCCTTATGCTGGTCCTTGCACTTAATCTACCACGTTATTACCCATTCCCAATATAATCAAATTCTTAAATAAAAGCACTATACAAGAGATACAGATGAAGTAGATAACAAATGAGAGGAAAATTTAGAAGATAAGTCATGAGAGAAAAATGAAAGATAACTATAGAAGAGATAGATTAAACAATAACCTTATAATTGATGATAACATTATTCATATTTTCTTATTTGAAATTTGCAACTTCATCTACATTCAAAATTGTTTTATTGGTATGTTGTGGCCTATGTACTGGGTTACTTACTTCAACCAATAGGGACTTGATAATTGTGTCTTTCTTTCCATATTGAGGAACCACAGTCATCTCAGTTCCACACAGATGTTCAGACTTCAATGCCTCTGCACTCACAGTGAAAGTCACATTTCCTGGAAAATAGTAGAAATAAGGACCACCTCCTCCTTCCTCCATGCCACTAAAACACCTCAATATACAAATTTTGCAGGGGTAGATAGCAGAATGTTTAAGGAAAGTGGCTCTCATGCTTGAGGTTCCAAAGTCCCAGGTTCAGTCCCTTGCACCACCATAAATCAAAGCTGAGAAGTGCACTGGTAAAAAATGAACAAATAAAGAAATAAAACCACAAATATAAATTTTAGTGCTTTGTAACCTTCCTTTTTCTTTTTATGTTTTTTTCTTTTAAAGATTTTTAAAAAATTTTATTTATGGAAAAATAGGAAAGAACTAGACATCGCATATGCTGCTGGGGATTGAACTCGGGACCTCATGTTTGAGAGTCTGATGCTTTATCCACTGTGCCACCTCCCAGACCACCCTTTTTTCCTAATTTACCAGAGAACTGTTCAATTGTGGCCTATGGTAATGCCAGGAATTAAACCTTGTACCTCCATGTCTCAACTATTAGGGTCTTTTGCTGAACCACTATGCTACCTCTTGTGTCCATGTATGTGCCTGTGTGTGAGTGTGTGTGTGTGTGTGTGTGTGTTTGTGTTTTGAAAAACAAATATATACTTATTAATGAGAGAGAAGAAGGCAGAGAGAACCAGAGTATCACTCTAGCATATGAGATGCTAGGGATTGAATTTAGAATCTCATAGTTGAAAGTCCAGCAGTTTGTCAATTATGTAACTTTCCAGGCCACTGTAACCTTTATATTCTATATAAACATGGGAGCATGTCTGAAGCAGCATAAACTGGAGACTGGTGATACTTAAAATCTAGATAGAGATGGAGGGAAGGGAAAGGGGGTTTTCTTCAAGATATCCTATAATGATTAACGAAGAGAACCCCAGTCTGAAGGGAAATAGTGCTACATATTTAGAATCCCACTAATATATAAAATCCAGAGTAGATAATTGTCTAAGGGTGGGGCTATAGCACAATGGTCATGCAAAAAGACTTTCATGCCTAAGGCTCTGAAGTCCAAGGTTCAATCCCCCACACTGCCATAAACCAGATCTGAGCGGTGTTTTGGTAAAAAAAAAAAAAAAGATAAAATAAAAAATAAAAAGGAAGGAAAGAAGGAAGAAAGAAAGAAAGAAGCAAAGAGAGAAAACTGTAGAGACCTCTTTCTCACCTAATAACTTTGGTGTCACTGCCCAGGACACGGTTTTCCTTTCATTCCCACAGATGCAATAGGATTCTTGTTCCTTCTCTTGTGGGACAGCTATGAATGCAGAAGATTCTTCATTGTGCACACTGACCTGAAGTCACAAATAAGACAGATGGAGATATCAGAGAGAGCAAAGAGGGACAAAGAAGGGATGGTTTCAAATAAAACATATTGAGGATTTGGTCAGAATACAAATAGTTTTATATTGAAGATGTATATATGAAGACTGAGTAGTTTATGGATGACTCTGACACTAAAATTCTCATATTTTAGATAGCTTGCTTTTTTCACATGGTGGAACCCCAAAGCGGAGTGTTATTTGTGACTATGTTTCCTGTGGCAATTCTTTTTTGGTCTGGGAGCTTGACTGTGTACCTCAGTTCAGCCAACAAAACACACAAGATTTACAGACACTTGCTGTTTCCACAAAAATAGGGTGACAAATACCTTTATTTTGAGAGTGAGAAAAAGTGAGAGAGAGAGAGAGAGAGACAGACAAAGAGAGAGAGAGAGACAGAGAGAGAGAGAGAGAGAGAGAGAGAGAGAGAGACTGACTATATGGGTATTGCTGAGAAAGAGGGAGACCTCAGCACAATCCTGCCATCTTATTCGGTGCCGAGGGCTGAACCCAGAGCTTCACACGTGCAAGACATGAACTCTACCACGGAGATACCTATACTTCAAAATAACTTTCTGTTTTATACAAATAATTTTAAATGTTAGGTTTAGTATAGCTAATGATAAAATTAAATATATGGTACTTATAAGTTGAAACCTTAGACAAACTATGTTTAAGAATGAAGTGTATGATTTTTATTGTTCATGTCAAAATATTCATCCTGCATGAGCTCTCTTGACATTAAGAGATCATGATAAGGGTCAGGAACTTGTGTTGAGTTGTGATTTGGTGAGGGTCAGGTATTGGCACACCTGGTAGAGTGCACAAGGACTTGGATCAAACCCCTATTCCCACCTGTGGGCTTCATGAATGGTGGAGCAGTGCTGCAAGCTGGTGTCACTCTCTATATATCTCCTCCTTCCCTCTTAACTTTTCTCTGTATCTATATTTAAAAGAACAAGGAGAAGGAGAAGATGGAGGAGGAGGAGGAGGAGAATGAGAAGAAAGAAAACATGATTGCCAGGAGCAGTAGATTTGTTGTACAGGCACCAAGACCCAGCCATAACCTTGGTGGTGGCAATTAAAAAATAATAATAAATATTTTTAAAGTTGTAATCTGGTATTTGGAAACCTAAAAAACATAGTTTATGTAACATTTGAATATCTCTAAAAGTTTTCCTTTAGTAAGAAAATCTACACACAGAACATTGTCAGTATTCCTAGGAATGCATGCTTAAGTTATTAGACTGCTAAATTTTATTTTACTTGAAAATAAAGATGTTCTTACCCAGATGCAGTTAGGAAGGTAGTTGAGAACAGTGGCCTTGAGAGTGAAGGCCTCTCCACGGATCACAGAATATGGCAGGGTGAGATCCACAAAGAAAGGTTGAAAGACTTGGAGAGAAGCAGTAGGGGAGAGACCAAGCCCACTCTCCTCTGACAGGCAGAAGGCCCCTGCCTTCCACTCAGTAATGGTGTCAGGGACTTGCACTTCTACTTCCGCTACACCTGATGAGCTGTGAGAATGGTGATGTCAAAAGCAAAATTAAGCAGTAAATAATTCTTCTGTAGCCTAAGAAGTTATACAGTGAGGAAAGACTTATAGGTATGAAGTCCAGAGTTTGATCCCTAGCATTGCATTTGTCAGAGTAACGTTCTGGCTATCTCTCTTGAATAAAGAAAGAAAGAAAGAAAGAAAGAAAGAAAGAAAGAAAGAAAGAAAGAAAGAAAGAGAGAAAGAAAATCCTAATAAATAATTTCTAAGATGAGATGCTCTATAAATGATTCTGTTTTTGTTATGTGAGTGAGCTCAGTAGAAATACCGACAATAGAGAATATAATTGGAATTTGAAATGGGAAAATGCTCTTCCAAGTCATTATTCTAAACTACTAATCTCCTACATACATATAATTGTATGACATATTTTTAAAAATATAAATAAATGTGGGAATTTAATTTATTCTTAAAATTTGCCTCTAAAATTATCTTGCATTGAGGGAAGGCTTATAATTTTTATGTTTATGTCATTATATGGAATTGACCTGGCTATCTGTGTTTAAATCAAGATTGTTGATCTGTGTATTACTTGTTTATTTCTAGTTTCTATGAACTTTTTCTGGAAATTTTAGCATCTCTACAAAGTTTCTTAGATCTGATAAAATTATATTAGTGAAATTTCATAATAGAGGTACTTTATCTTAAATTTTTCCTGAATATAGCAGTGTCTAAAAGGAATACTTGGTCATTGAAAAAATGGCTAAGGATTGAAAACTGCTAGGAGTCTACAACACTGTATCACATAAAAAGGAAATTACTTACTCTATCTCTACCAAATCCCAGATCCAAGTCTCAGGGAAGTATTTTCTCACAGTCTCTGTGATAGGCAAAGACATGTCTAACATAGTTGCATCTTCCTCAGCACTTAGTAATTCAGCCATGGCTATGGTGGGTAAAAGAGGAGACAAAAACAATAATAATAAAGATAAAGATAAAGATTATGAGAGGTTAGAAACAGAAGGATGAATATGGGATGATCTCACTCTCAGCATAAGTTGAAAAACAAGATCAGAAGAGAAAACACAAGTAGAACCTTATGGAATTGGTGTATTGCACCAATGTAAAAGACTCTGGGGGGGCAGAATACTGGTCCAAGAAGGATGACATAGTGTGGGTTGTATTGTTATATGGAAAACTGAGAAATTTTATGCATGTACAAACTATTGTATTTACTGGGGAGTCAGGCAGTGGCGCAGTGGGTTAAGCGCACATGGCACAAAGCACAAGGACTGGCATACGGATCTGGGTTTGAGCCCCTGGCTCCCCACCTGCAGAGGAGTTGCTTCACAAGCAGTGAAGCAGGTCTGTAGGTGTCTATCTTTGTATGGCCCCTCTGTCTTCCCCTCCCCTCTCCATTTCTCTCTGTCCTATCCAACAACAATGACAACAATAATAACTACAATAATGTTAAACAACAAGGGCAACAAAAGGGAAAATAAATAAATAAATAAATAAATATAAAAAAAATTTTAGGGAGTTGGGCTGTAGTGCAGCGGGTTAAGCGCAGGTGGCACAAAGCACAAGGACCGGCATAAGGATCCCGGTTCGAACCCCGGCTCCCCACCTGCAGGGGAGTTGCTTCACAGGCGGTGAAGCAGGTCTGCAGGTGTCTATCTTTCTCTCCTCCTCTCTGTTTTCCCCTCCTCTCTCCATTTCTCTCTGTCCTATCCAACAACGACAACAACAATAATAACTACAACAATAAAACAACAAGGGCAACAAAAGGGAATAAATAAATAAAATGAATATTTAAAAAAAATTTTTTTTAAAACTATTGTATTTACTGTTGAATGGAAAACATTAATTCCCTTATAAATAAATTAAAAAAAGATTATGAGAGGTTATAATAAAGTCTACAAAAGAAATAAATGGAGCAATGGCATAAAAAAATAGAAGGAGGGCTGGGCGGTGGCACACCTGGTTAAGCTCGCATATAACCATGATGAAGGACCAGGGTTCAATGCCCTGCTCCCCACCTGCAGAGGGTACTTCATAAGCAGCAAAACAAGTCTGCAGGTGTGAATCTATCTCCTTTTCTATCTTCCATTCCCCTACCAATTTTTTTCTGTACTGTCAAATAAAATAGAAAGAAAAAAATGGCCACCAATATAAAAAACAAAAAAGCAACAATTGAATGAGTTAATGAGATTGGGGAACTTAAAAGAAAGTAAAAATGGAGGCACTTATGCCTTATGGGAAAGTTTCTATGAAGAAGTGATATATTATCTAGATTATTAAGTAGTTTATATGAGTTGAATGAGCTGGGGTGAAAAGAAACATGGTCAGATAATACTGAGACCTCAAGACATAAAGAGACTTGAATTATCTATGGAGTGAAAAACGAGTCCTCATTAGTTACTGAAAATTATGCTAAGTGGAGATAACTTTGACATGGAGGAGTTGGGAAGGAGGCAGGAATTAAAGTTCCCATTTGATGTATTCTTCTGTGAGAGCAAAGAAAATTCATATGCATACATTATGGTATGACTTCGAGTAATAGTTTAATAATATCATCATTACTATTATTAATAATAACAGTTCAATATTTAACATATTCTAGTAAATATTTTGTAACTAATTCTCTGGAAAATTTGCATATGTATTATTGTATGCACAGTTATTATAAAGCTTACGAATAAAACATAGTTTATAACTGATAAAATATATAGTACAGTGTTTAATTTTCATGTAGCCAGTTGAGTCTCAGGTGTATTTTCCTCAGCTGTTGACAACCTCTTATTTGAGCTCAAGTTTAATTCAGTGACAATTTGATAATATCAGGCTATGAATAGATACACTGCTAAGTGATTCTTTGAAGAAGACATCCATTACAACTAATGAGTACTGTTTCAGTATATTGGCTGAAATTCTCAGGATGATGAGAAGTTTTTTCATTTTGACTTGTGAATATTTCTGTTTCGGTTCACACTGATCATATGCATGGAACATTTCTCTTCCCTTTTTGATCATAGCTATCACTATTTACTGAATATAAAGTCTTTATAAGCGAATCCTCTCTTTTATTCTGCACATTTTTCTTTCCAACTTTACACATGTGGTGACTTGCAACAATCGAAATTCTGGAACTTTGGGATGGTGTGCTCACTAGAGTGCATGGATTACCTAGAATTTTGCAGTTTCTTTTGATATATGGCCTTCAGCAAGAACTTTAATGTGTCTGAATAGAGTCTTTTTTGTTTGCTTGCTTTGTTCATTTTGTGACAGTTTATCTTTGAAAGTTATCTTATTTTGTTCAATATGTAAGGCACTTAATATTTATTATTTTTAATTTATATATATATATATTTTTTTTACCTGGAGAAGGCCCACCTAGAATTCTGTGCTGTGATGCCATTGCCCCTGTTCGAAAGTATTGAAGCTGTGCACATAATTTGGGCTTATGAATCTTTGAGTTAGTGAATACCTTTAATCCCATATCCTGTGGAGAAAAATCACCACCTGATTAACAGATAAATATTACAAAATATGTATAGATACATACTTCTTTTCATTAAATTTAACATACCAGTCAACTTAAGATTAAACTTTTAATGTTCACATCTGTAGGAGTGGCAATTATTTTACAAATATACAAAGTTTTATTCCATTTTGAAACACCTTTAAACAGTAATTATTTTATATAGGTGACATTGGTATAACTGGTGGCCTGGGAGATAACTTAGCAGGTAAATTTTAGATTGTTGTATCTAATCTCTGGCATATATGATCACAGTGATGCTGTATTACTTATGAATTTCAGTGAAAAAAGTCTTGATTTTGAGCACTGGCTCATATTTTTTCATCTGTTTTTGTTGCTGTTGCAAGATTGAGAAGTCAGTTGAGCTATGTTCTATTACTCTCAACTGTGATATAATGACATAAAATAAATACGTGGGCACTTTAAGAGTAGCCATCTACAATATAAGGAATTTACCTCAAGGACACTGTACATATCTTTTTCATTTGTATTTGATACTGGAGAATACATGATCCCATTGATAAAGACAGCATTATGATCAACACAATCTTCTACTTGTTCATCTAAACCATGAGGTAAGCCAGTGAGGTCCCTTACTGGTAGCAAGTTATACACCTGTACAAATGCAAAGGATGAGAAAGCAAACTTATTTGTGGCTATTTTTATTTTCCTTCGAAAAAAATTATCTATTTTATTTAATAGGATAAAGAAAAATTTAGAGGGGAACAGGAGGTAGAGAAGGAGAGAGAGAAAACTGTAGCACTGCTTTGCTGCTCTTAAAGCTTCCACCTACAGGTGGGAGCTAGGGATTAACCCAGTCTTTTTGCATGGTAACACGTGTGCTCAACTGGGTACAGCACTTCCCAGTTCCTTTTTTCTTCTTTATTCTCATTGCTGGGGCATTACTACTCCAGGCTGACTTTTTTTCAGATAGGAGAGGCAGAGACAAGAGACAACAGGCGAGGAAGAGACACCACAGCAGTGATTTATCATAATATTAAAACATATACCATATGGTCTGGGAATATTACTCCTAGTAATTTATATGAAGTACAAAAACATTTGGAAAAGATATATGCACACTTGTTTACTGCAGCGCTATTTATAATAGCTATGGTATAGGAACAACCCAAGTGTCCAATGGCATGAGTGGATAAAGACAAAGTGCTATTATTGCATAATATTATTTGTAGTTGTTTCACTCAAGAATAATTTTGCTATTTTTCTATGGGCCTTCTATTTTAAAAGGTTTCATGTTATTGATGTAATTTGTTACGTAATAAATTGATATTTCCTCATTTTTATTTATCAGAGATGATGTACATCTTCCATTAGAGAGTACTTCCATGCAGTACTTAAACTGATAGAATTCTTATAAAACAAAAATTTGATACTACATTTCAGTTGTGTAATTTTAGTGCAGGTAAATGTGCCACTTTTGGTAGACTTTTCAAACTATTAAAACTGGTTTTGGGACCTGGTGGTGGTGCACCTGGTTGAGTATACATGTTACGATGCACAAGGACCCAGGTTCAAGCTCCCAGTCCAAACCTCCAGGGGGAAAACTTTGCAAGTGGTGAAGCAATGTTGTAGGTATCTCTCTGTCTCTCTCTCTCTCTCTCTACCACTCCCTTTCCTCTCAATTTCTGGCTCTCTCTATCTAATAAATAAAGATAAAATCTGGTTTGGAAAACCCTATTATAGGTTTCATAGAACACTAAGATTTATGGTTCAATGGTTGGTGCATGTTTTCTAATATGACAGGGTATATACATGTTTCTATGCAAATCAAAAGTAAAATCTTCCAGTGAAGTCTTCAGTAAGCCAGAATCTTAGAAGAAATGTGTGTGTGTGTTTGTGTGTGTATGTGTGTGTGTGTGTGTAAAATCAGTATTCCCAGGCACCCACATGACCTACCATATTATAACACAGAAAACCTTAAATAATAATCACATACTGTAATATCAGGAGTAATGTGATAATAATCAGCACCTGTGTAAGGTATTTTCAGGGAAAGAAGCTTGGTGGAACTTTCTGCTTAGGGTGCTACTAGGTACTACAAAACAAAAACTGAATGTTTGTTTTACTTTTCAACCTTTGTCAGAAAGGGGAAATCCTCTTCAATTTCCTTTGGAAACTCAAAGACAGATACTAATTAGGTCTATTCTAAAGTTAATGTGACATCATGCAAACTTTTGAATAGCTAAGTAGACATAGATATATAGCAATGTGCAGATATTCCTAAACCCCCCAAAAGCACACATGAAAGTCCTCATAAGTACTAACTACATTTTTAATTTTATATTATTACTTATTTTAGATGGAGACAGAGAGGTAGAGAGAGGAGTCAAAGAGACCACAGCACTGAAGTTTCTTTCGGTGTGGTGTTGGCCAGGCTTAAACCTGAGTCACACACATGCCAAAGCAGTGCACTCACTTCCAAGTCAGCTATTTCACAGGCTCTAGATACACTTAATTTTTAGATGTAATTTATTTCAGGCAAGAACATGAGACTACACTAAGCTATGGCATATCACTAAGCTATGGCATATCCAGTACTCAGAACCAAATTAAGGTCATGAAGTCCCCTGTAAGTGCTGAGCTGTGAAAGGGCTTATCAGGTCATGATAGATATAATTTTAATAGAGTTTGTCTCTTACTCATATAGGCATTTCTCCTTGCCCTTTGCTGCTCATGTAGCCTTTCCTGATCCTCAGGTTTGACAGTAACTCACCGAGGCTGTAGAGAGCTCTGCCTCAGGCTTCATAAGCAGCACACTCTGGTCCACAGCTCGGAGCGCACAAAGAGACATGGGAGAAGCTTTGACGTGCAGGTGAGCTTTTGAGGCTGGAAAACTTTGTGCTGAAGTGAAGCTCAAATTCACCTGTAGAATTAGGGAGAAAGATCAGAGAAATAAATTTCCTGGATTAATCATGCATTCATAAGAATTTTCTAAGTGTTCCTCATATACAAAGCTTAATGTCTTTTAATTTTGTGGTAATTGGCACAATGCAGCCTTGAAGCTTGTCCTCTATACTTCATTCTGATTCTCAGGAATCATTTGAGTCATTATAGTGATAACTACGTACTTCGTAAGTTTTTTAATTTGAGATGCCATTTTTGTCTTTGATACGTGGTATGGTTTTCACTGTTAGTGAGAAACAAATGGTTTTAGAGCCTCGTATTGCCTTTTATTCCTTTAGCCATCTTGAAAACTTACATACCTGCCAACATTTTGTTATAGAAGAAGGAAATAAGGTATGCCAAATTATAGAGTAAAAGACAACATATGACAAGTTCACACTAGTAGTCAAGAGACCAAACCTTTGTTATGATCTTGCTAAAACTCTGGAAATTTTTTAACCTCTTTGACCCCTGTGCTTGCTTGTAGAAAAGAATTGATAGCAATAACAATTTCAGGGTTTAAATGTTTGATTTATTTATGATCTGTAACACCCACCTTGTTGGGCAGGCAGTTTTCAACCTCGTATCTTGCAGAATCACCGATTACCTCCCCATCAGGTAAAATGGCATAGATGAGCACTCGAGCAACAGGAGCAATGTTTGACTCCACAGGAAATGTCAGAGAAAAATGGCCACTCACTAGAGTACAGAGAGAAATAAGTAATTGATTATGGGTTAGATCTCCCCAAGACTAACTAAATTGAAAATTTTCTGCTGCACAAAGTCATTTTAAGAGTTGGGTCTGCTTAATGCTTATTTCTGCTACTAGGAGTAGTAGATATAATAAACAAGAGATTTATAATATGTAATTGCCCCCTAAAAACTTTAAATCTCCAACCATTCTAATTTTTAAGAAAATCTTATCGAAGTTCCATCTTCTCTCATAATTCCTATTTCTCATCATTTTAGGCTTCAACAAAAATATGAAATCATGGAATTACTCACTGTCTCCCTCTTCCATAGGTAATGCATGAGTCCTACTGTAGACTATTCCTCCCTTTGCCATTACCTAAAAAAAAAAATAGGAAAAGTGAAAATAAAATTACTTGACAGATCTTAACCTGAAACCTACCCTCCTTGTGATGTGCTTGCGTTTTTGAGCCTCTGCTAGCACATATTAGCCCTGAGAGAAGTCAGATTTAGGAACATAGATATGACATAAAAGCAGTGATTCTAAAGAGTTTTATTATTCTTTGCCCTAAAGACTACTTTTGTCTATAGATGATAATTGCAGTGACTTTTCTTCTCACCAGATAATAGAATACAAGCTCCTTCAGTTCTTGTTTAACCTTTCCATTCAGTATATAATGTACTTGGAGCTTCTGAATTTGGCCACAAGGCATTTCACCAGTCATGGGTTCAAGGTAGACAAAGCTCTTGCTTGGTGAGAATACAAGATTAGCAGTATAATACGCATCTTCGTTTTCTTCTGACAGCCAGTGATAGCCATAACATTGCCTAGCATCTTTGTGTGAGACCTGATGAATTAGGGGAAAAAAAGTTATTGTATAGATCATCTGTCAAAAAAGAGTGCATGTTCTCATAAAGCTGCCTAAGTTTACTGCTCTGTCTTAACTAGAACTTAGAATCTTTTGCATAATAGGAACAAATGCATATGTACTTGATACTAAATGCTGATGATATGAACTAAGTACCTTCTTCAGAGTGAAGGAAACTATCATAACAATAAAGTATCCTACCCAATGGAAGAAAATAGTCACACTTTATATTGATATATCAGATAACAAGCTAATATACAAGATTTATAAAGAATTATCTAAATCCAATAACAAATGAATAAACAATCTTTTAAAAAACTGGGGAACCAACACTTCACCCAAGAGGACTTATAGTCAATAGATACATGAAAATTTTCTCATTATTTATTATCATAGAAATACAAATCAAGCCAATACTGAGATGATCACTTCATGCCTGTGAGAATGAATTACTTTAGAAAGGCCAGAAACAAATTCTGATGAGGATGGATGTGAGAAAAGGAGACACGTATACACTGTTGCTGGGACTGTAAACTAGTCTGTTTCTCATGGAAAGCAGTACAGAGATTTCATAAAAGGATAGTAGCTGACCTGCTATTTGGTCCAGTAAATAGTTATAGATCTAAATGACACAAAGCACTAAGTTGAAAATATATATACCTGCCTATGTTCACTGCAACACTACTTATAATAGACACAATTCATAAACAACCCAAATGCCCAATGACAGATAAATAGACAAGGAAGTTGTGATATATTCATTTATATACACTGGAATATTACTCAGCTTTAAGAAAAGATGAACCCTTGCCTTTTGGTACAATGTGAGTGAAACTGTAACAGATCATGCTAAGTGAAACAAGTGAAATAAGTCAACAGTAGAAAGACAAATATTGTATGACAACAGTCATATGTTGGAAACTAAGCAAAAGAGAGAAGGTGAAACAATCATAAACCTATGTTTTTAAGTCAGGTGCCTCTAATGGGGGAGGGAACCAGAGGGAAAGAAGGAAACCAATACCCTGTATCCAAAGGAAAGGGCACTTTGACTCTAGGTGAAGTGGGTGAGCACATATTTTGGGGAGATGTGAAATTATGCCCAACAATAATCTTGTAAAACAACGTTGTCTCAATGAAAAGCAATTAAAATTAAGAAGCGCTAGTAATGCTAAATAAGCTTCCATTGGAATAACATTAAATAGTGAAGATGGCATTGCTGAGTTTTTGACATGTATTATCTCACTTAATCCTCACAACTACCCCAACTCAGGGAATTTTATTACTTTTAAGTTGCCAACTTTTTCCCAAGATTATGCCATGTCATTATTAACTTCTTTCCAAACTTACACGGATGGTGAGAGAGCTGCTTGTGATTTTGGTGGTGTTGATTGAGAACTGTGCCAGGCCATGCTCATCGGTGGTGGCATTGGAATAATGTTTAGCCTCAGTGGCTGTGATGGTGATGAGCTTATTTGGCATGGGGATACCTTTCCCATCTACTAGGCGCACCTGAAGATTAAATGTTGTGAATCAGTTATGTGGCTAATATATTAGTTACCAAACATATTCATTTTATCAGAAATACTTGTTGTTTCTTATATGTTGAACATGGTTTCTGGCATTAAAATTATACTAGTAAACTAAACACAGTTCCTTCCACTGTCGAGTTTGCAGTCTACTGAAAAAGAGCCTAACAAAATTCATAAATATTTTAGTTTTATTTATTCAATGAGATACTTATATAGTAGAAATTAGTAGTAAAAGGAAAAATGAAGTCGTAGAAAGGGAGGTGGTGATGCAAATTATAACGGAAGTGAATGGGAAAACAAAGTTTGTGAATATTCTGGAAATGCTGTGTATTTAACCCTTGTGGAGTCACAGAGCACAAGAATCTTAAGAAAGAAATTTAAACCCATTGTGCTGGGTGGTAGCACACCTGGTTGAGAACACACAATACAATGCAGAAAGACACAGGGGCAAGCCCCCAGTCCCCACTAGTAAGGGGTAGCTTCACTAACAGTGAGGCAGTACTGTAAGTCTCTCTCTCTCTCTCTCTCCCTCTCTCTCTTTCTCTCTCTCTCCTCTCTCTTTATCTCCCCTTCCTATCTTAAAAAAAAAATATATATATATATATTTACAGTGTCCTTAAAAACAACTTTATATCCATTATCTAAGTTTAATTGGTTCCTGAACAGTTACTCTGTGGAAGGCCATTAAATTCTATTTTACTGATCTGATATACAGTAAGTACAAGTCTAAGCAATTTATTATACGTTATCCTGTGCACTTCTCTGGTTGTTTTATACATGATATCTGTTTATCAACTCAGATTGTCAATGTTTTAAGATAGAAGTATCTTATAAAGCACTTCACATGTGAAAACTTGTAAAACTGAGAAGCATCACAAAGTATTAAGAGCATACAGTAAAATGATCACTAATACTAAACTCAGCAATTCAAATTATAAAGGTGCCTTTACTTTTTGAAACTTTTCTTGCAATATGAAAACATTGTACAATGTGCTTTAGCTTTTTTCTGTTTTTGACAGTACAGTGAGAATTGTAACATTTACTTTAATTACAGATTGAAGTACATGCATTTGTTACCTTAGACTTCTTCATTAAAAAAAAATGGGGGGGCCGGGTGGTAGGGCAGTGGGTTAAGTGCACAAGGACCAGTGTAAGGACCCTAGTTTGAACCCCCAGTTTTCCACCTCCAGGAGAGGTTGCTTCACAATTAGTGAAGCAGGTCTGCAGAGGTCTTTCTCCCTCCTCTCTGTCTTCCCCTCCTCTCGATTTCTCTGTTCTATCCAACACCAACAACAGCAATAACAACAGCAATAGCAACGAAGGTAACAAAAATGGCCTCCAGGAGAAGTAGATTTATGGTGCAGACACCAAGCCCCAGCAATAACCCTAGAGGCAAAAAAAAAAAACTTTTTTGCCTGTTTATTGATTAAAAACTAGATGCATTTCCTCAAAGGAAACCTTACCTACATTGTAATCTTTTATATTTCGATATAGAATGCAAAAAATGAAAAATATTCAAAATAAAACTTAAAAAGTCAGTGCTTGCTCATTTCCACATGAATTATATAACCCTAAAGTTAGTTTACATTGATAATATAAGTGTCTGCCATGAATTTCGAGATTAGGTGAGAAGAGAAAAATCTGAGATGGCCTAGTAAATCGTGAAAAGGGGACTAAATGACAAATTTATTTTTTGTATTTTTATATTTTGCTTATATCAGTCGACAGATATTATTAGGTATGGTTTTAGTAGAATATATTGTACTTTTTAGGTTGGTGTTCTCATTTTGTTTTATGAATTGGAAAGCACTCTACCTGCCCAAAGAAGGGGATTCCTTGTCTAAAATTTGAGTCCACTTTCACAAATGAGAGTTTGGTGATGGTTCTTGTTATTTCACTGGATGCTTTTCCAGATAATTCTACCCCTGAAAAGGAAGAAGAAAAAATTCTTTTGTGTAGGGAAAGATGATCTGGGTGAACTTTATATCTTTATAGTTTAGTCAAGGAAATCAATCAAAGTTACTTTTTCCTTCCTTATCCAAATGGTATACAAACCTGTTCCTTCTTCTTGGATCTTGGCCTCTACTTCAAGATTCATATTATATCCTTGTCTTTTCATCTGGAAAATCTTGGTTTCCACTTGCTGAGTGAAGCAGCCTTGACTATTTAGCTAGGAGAAATAAAATAAAATAAAGACATAGCAGTAGGCAGATCTGTAGTCAGTTTGGTGGAATTTGGAGGGGAAATATAACCAAGGATTATTGTGTGATAGGAACAGAATAAGGAGTATTTATTATTATATAATAAGTAACATAAGTATCTGGTTTGTAAATGACTAGAAATATTCCTTAGGATTTGACATTCCCTAGAAGGAAAGAAATAGAGATGTCTTAAAATGGGGCGGGGGTAATATTACTGCAGAAAGCAGCTAAGTCTTCACCAAAGTCTGGCTCCCTCTCCTAACTGACTGGAAATGAGGACTGATTTGGGATTGTGCTTTTGGTCTTCCAGACATAAAGGTAAATCCAAAGAGAGCATAATGGAACCCTTAACAGCCACAGTGACTGGTTAACTTGTGTGTACTTTTTTCTTCCTTCTTTCTCCCTCCCTCCCTTTCTCATTCTTTCTTTTTTGTTTTGCCTCCAGTAGCTGGGGCTCAGTGCAGGCACTACAAATACACTGCTTCTGGTGGCCTATTCTTTTTCTTTTCATTCGATAGGACAGAGATAAATTGAAAGAGAAAGGATGATAGAAAGAGGGAGATAAAGATAGACTTCTGCAGACTACTTGTGAAGTATCCCCACTGTAGGTGGGGAGTGAGGACTCGAACCCCTAACCCCTTTCTTCTTTCTTTATGAATACTCCAGATGACTTTGTCAGGTATAGAAGACAGCTAAACATCCATTATTCTTTGTTCTTCCATCATGCCCAGAAAGAAAACGAACAAGTACACTAATAATTTCTATTGATTGAAGTGGTATGATAGGAAATTTCCAGATTTTATTGCCTGGATATGCTTATAATCTGATTGGGACACATTTGTAAGTAGGCTTCTATACAGGACAGAAAGACTGAAATATAATAAAGGATTAAGATTGTGTAGAAAGTTTGAGATAGTGCAGGTGGTTAGTGAAGACCGGCCTTCATTGAGTGAGCAAGCAATAATAAATAGAGACAGTGAAGGTCAGACTGAACTTTTACTGAGAAGGCAGCTTCTGTACCCTGGTTAGCTTCTGCCCTCCTAAAAAGTACCCTCCCCCCTCCCCCCACACAGTGGTGTATCATATGCTAAGGATAAACTTTCCCAGACACAGCTATTCAGGAAAAATAACAGTAACTGAAGCAACCAGACCTTGAGCAATGGGTACAAGTCCCATCCCTTAACCTTGCAGCCTCTGCATCTGTAATGACACATTTTGCTCTCAAGCCTGTAGCCCCTGCATAAGCTTGTATTGTCCCTTTGTTTGGTGCCAGAGTTATCAGAGTATCTGAGCTTCTGGCCCAGGGGTAAATAAAAGGCTCCTTTCTTCTTCTACCCACTTCAGTTTCAGTCATCTTGATTATTAATCGAGTTCCTTAACAGTTGATTACTTAAACATAACAATAGCTTATTTGATTGCTCCCATCCTAAGTTAGTACCATGTTGTAATTCACTGCCTATAACAATGCCTCTATTGTTAGTACTTAAAAGGAATTATTTTCAACCTACCTCTTTACTAAAATTCTCACAGATGGCTTTTGACTCTTCACCATGGCAGTTAGAAGGATTATTAAACTTTCTGCATACATTCATGGTCACATGCCCTGGGACAGGCTTCCCATATGTATAGCTGTTACAAAAATGTTTCCAAATGAATCAGAGAAGATATGGAGCATTTTTATTCTCTGTTTATTCATAGTTATCCTTTAGCTGTAGCATATTTACTTTCACTACTTCTTGCCAATTTTTGCAGGGCTTATAGTGACGAGGGTATGTAAGCTAAGTATTGACCCTTCTCTTTCAGAAATCATTTATGCAACAAGCTGGCATTTGCTAGTATTCTTCTTCAAGTCTTTTATTCCTTAAAACTATATGCTACTGACCGAGTTATCACACCCAGTCTTAAGGAAAAAAAATCATGCCATAAGAAAACAAAGAAGTGAACCCTGTATTCTACCTAGGAGTAAAAACTACTACTTTAGTGGTAATCTCTCCTTGCAGTATCTTCTCTCCATAAGTAACCAACCATCGCAATGTCAAATGTCAAAACTTTTGTGTTTACTTTTTAAAGACAACATATGATACCATAAATATGCTGTCAATAACTGCTATGTTAGAGGTCATATATTTTCTTCCCTAATAAACATCATCTGTATCTCTATTTGCAAGAATATTGGCCATCCCATTATGTGTAAGAAATTGGGTGATATTTACACTAACATAGTGCTGGAACAGGGACTCAAATCAATGGTAGATCCATTAATAGGTGATGTTTAAGCATAACTGGTTTATTTTTTACCTGTTCCTTATGTTCATTCTACTAATTAGGCTAGTGGAGATGGGAGCATAATATCCTGGAAATATGCATCTTCAAAGTTGGAAAAAATCATACATAGAGATGATGCCCAGTTTCATTAGTAAGATGTCAGTGCAGAAAAGTCTAAGTTAAATTAAATTTTGGTACTCTACAAATTCCGAATCTATTTTTACAGGTTAAAATAAAATGATCTGTGGATGACTGAATTTTCTCTGTAACCTGGTGAAAAGCAGTCCATTTAGCATGATATCCTCCTATATGTTTGAAGCCTTATATTTCTTATTTATTTATTTATTTATTTTGCCTCCAGGGTTTTCATTGAGGCTTGGTGCCTACACCACAGATACACTGCTCCTGGAGCCCCCCCCTCCCCATTTTTGTTGCCCTTGTTATTATTAATGTTATTGTAGCTATTGCCATTATTACTGGATAGGACAGAGAGAAGTGGAGAGAGGAGGGGAAGACAGAGGAGGGGAGAGAAAGATAGACATCTGCAGACCTGCTTCACCACCTGTGAAGTGATTCCCCTTCCTGTGGGGAGCCAACGTCTTGAACTGGGATCCTTACACTGGTCTTTGAGCTTTGTGCCATGTGCATTTAACCCACTATGCCACTGCCCAGTCCCCTGAAGCCTTATATTTATAGAACCAGTTCTGGTAGCATAATCTCTCTAGGAACAGTTGTCTATTCCATGATAGTTATAATAATTTGCAGACATGGGAAAAAATAAAAAGAAACACTTGTTAAAGTTTTAGATTAGAACAATGACATATATTTTTAAGTGCTTTTTTTGTTGCTGTTATTGTTCTTAGAAAACCTAGCCAACATATTCCAAATAGGGAATCTCCTTTAAATGATTTTACTCAAATATTTTAAATTATATTTTATAAATGATTTAATTTATTTATCTATTTATTGGGTAGAGACAGAGAAAAATCAAGAGTGAAATGGGTAGCGAGAATGCAAAAGAGAGATATCTGCAACACAGTTTTACCACTACTGAAGTTTTCCCTCTACTTGTGGGGACTGGGGGCTTGAACTTGAGTCCTTGTGGATTGTAAGATACACTACCCAACTCCCCATCCCACCCCCTGAATATTTTTAAATATATACAAACTCACATGCCACACACTGACACATTCATTGCTTCTTCCAAAATAGTAATTATCCTTGGCATGGTTATTTGAACTTCAAACTTTGGAAGCACTGTTATTTGGAGATAAAAGAAACTGGTGATTGATTTTCAACTTTTAGGGAATTAGTATTATCTGACGCTTTGTGAATAGTGTTTTGTATCACTACTCTCCAATACATGCACCTTCTGTTTGAAAGACTATGGCAGATCACTATTGAATTAATGAAAAATGAAAGACTCTACTAAAACAAAGATAGTTTACACATTCTGAATACTTAAAATGACTATGTAAATAATCAGATTACAAAAAATCCCATTTGCATGGCAGGTGGTGGTGCACCATTAAGCGCACATAGTACTAAGCTTAAGGACCCACCCCTGCAAGGACCAAGGTTTGAGCCCCTGCTCCCCTCCTGCAGGGGAAACAGTTCACAAGTTATGAAGCAGGTCTCCAGGTGTCTGTCTTTCTCCCTCTCTCTCTCCCCTGCCCTCAATTTCTCTCTGCTGTAATCAATACCATAGAAAAAATGGCTGCCAGGAGCAGTAGATCATAGTGCCTGCACCAAGCCCCAGCCTTAAGCCTGGAGGGGAAAAATCCTATTTGCAAATCCTTGATGGTTAGTCCTCATTGGAGTTAGCCCAGTCTCAACCACGGGAAATAGAAGGATTCCAAATAGATCAAATTCTAGGTCCTCAAAGTTTAATTATGAAGACAAATGATGCATGATTTTCCACAATCCATACCAAATTCTTCCACAGTAAAGGAGTGTTCTGCCCTTCCATGTGACTCTTTCTGTGCCACCACCTTATAGGAGCCATAGAAGGGCTCTGATGAGAGGGGAAAGGCCAATTGCTTGAGACCACTCTTTAACTGGATATCTTGCCACTGTGTGATACGATTTCCTTTGGGGTCCTATGGATACAATAATTGTAATTTTACAGAAGATCCTGGATTGGAGGTAACAGATAAAATGTATGGAAACTTTGTTATCCACAAAGAGGCTATATGGGGATGGGGAGAAGAGTAGGGCTTGGACCACCTAGCATTTACAAGTTTGAAGTCTTCTCTTTAATAGCAAGTTTCTGGGTTGTTATAAGAACCTTTCAACTTAGGATATCTCCCCTAAACTTATAATTTTATACCAAGTTATAGAATGCTTTATGTTGCTTACCTCAATGTATACTAGAGGTATCTGAAAGACAAAAGATAAATAACAGAGTTTATAATTGTTCCCAAATATTCACAATTCTGATTTGTAAATATGTTTTATGTAGGATATGTCTGCTCATAAAATAGTAAATTATAAAAATTCTAAATTCTACTTACCTTTTTATGTACCTTTATAAAATAATACTTAAAATACAGGTACTAAGAACTGGGACTTTATGACAGAAAAAAAAGATCATTGACAATAAGTACACGTCTCAATAAATAGAACCTTAGATGATATGACACCTATACTTGTACATAAGGAGATAGAAAGAGAATACTGCCCATTTTAATAAGAATTTCCAGTTCCAGTTGTCTTATGAAGATGTGATAACTCTTGACTAGTGTGAAAAATGGAAAAAAGTCTGAATTCAACTGTTATTGCTCTATAAAAGAGACATCACCTTCTATTCCCAGTGTTATTATTTATAACTACAAATATTTGGAGTCTTTGCTTATGGCTTATGTTTTTGTTCAATATAGACTCTACATGGTGAATTATTTTTATTTATTTATTCCCTTTTATTGCCCTTGTTGTTTTATTATTGCAGTTATTATTGTTGTTGTTATTGATGTCATCACTTGATAGATAGGAGAAGTGGAGAGAGGAGGGGAAGACAAAGAGGATGAGTGAAAGATAGACACTTGCAGACAGTGCTTCACCACCGGTGAAGTGACTCCACTGCAGGTGGGCTTGAACCAGGATCCTTATGCCAGTCTTTGCTCTTTGCCCAGAGAGTCCCAAACAGAATTAACCCCGTCTTAAAGAAACCAAGACACATCGTATTTAGAATGGAAAGAATAAGGATAAAGAAAGGATCCTGAAGGCTTCAAGAGAAAAACAGAGTCACCTACAGAAGAAAACCCATATGATTAGCAGTAGACTTCTCCACACAAACACTAGAGGCCAGAAGAGAATGGCAAGATATCTATCGAGTACTCAATGAGAAAGGTTTTCAACCAAGACTACTGTATCCTTTGAGACTGTCATTCAGACTAGATGGAGCTATCAAAACCTTCTCAGACAAGCAACAGTTGAAAGAATCAACTATCACCCAGCCTGCCTTGAAAAAATTTCTGAAAGGTCTCCTATAAACAGTCAGACCACTGTAAATATGCCATATACCAGAACACTCTAAAATATACAAGAAAAATATATTCAGTCTTTGATATAAATAAATGTCAGTGGCCCGAATTCACCTATTAAAAGGCACAGAGTAGGAAAATGGATCAGAAAACACAAACCAACAATATGATGTCTAGAGGAAAACCACCAAATTCAACAAGACAAACACAGACTCAAAGTGAAAGGATGGAAAACTATCATACAAGCCAATGGCCCACAAAAAAGGGCAGGAACAGCTATTCTCATATCTGACATGACAGACTTAAAATAAGTAAAATTTAAAAAGATAGGGATGGACATTACTTTATGCTCAGAGGATCAGTCAATCAAGAAGACTTAACAATTATTAATATCTATGCACCCAATGAGAAACCATCTAAATACATAAAACATCTACTGAAAGAGCCACAGCAATAAATTAATAGCAACACAGTCATAGTAAGGGACTTCAACACCCCACTTTCTCAACTTGACGGATCACCAAGGCAGAAAATCAAAAAGAAATGAGGGAGATAAATGAGGAGATACATAAACAAGAACTATTGGACATTTTCAGAGTCATTCACCCCATGTAACTGGAATACATATTCTACTCAAGTCCACATGGGTCATTATCAAGGATAGATAATATATTAGGCCACAAAGACAGCATCAGCAAATTAAAGAGCATTGGAATCATTCCAAGAAGCTTCTCAAACTACAGTGGAATTAAACTAACACTTAACAATCAGCAAAAGACTAGTAATAGTCCCAAAATGTGGAAGCTTAACAGTACACTACTTAACTAATACTGGGTTAAAGAGGAAATTAAGGAAGAAATCAAAATGTTTCAAGAGTTCAATGAAAATGAAGACACAAACTATCAAAATATTGGGACACATCTAAGGCAGTTCTGAGAAGGAAGTTCATAGTCCCACAATCACACATTAGGAAAAGCACAAACAACCTGATTGCACACCTTAAAGACAAAGAAGAAGAAGGAGGAGGAGGAGGAGGAGAAGGAGAAGGATGAGGAAGAAGAGGAAGAAGGAGAAGGAGGAGGAGGAGGAAGAGAAGGAGAAGGAGGAGGAGGAGGAGGAGGAAGAAGTGAAGGAGGAGGAGGAGGAGGAGAAGGAGAAGGAGAAGGAGAAGGAGAAGAAGAAGAAGAAGAAGAAGAATTAGAAGAAGAAGAAGAAAGAAGAAAGAAGAAAGAAGAAGAAAGAAGAACAGAGGAACCTTAAAGCAACCAGAAGGACATAAATAACTAAAGTCCGGGCAGAAGTAAATAACACTGAAAATAAGAAACCCATACAAAAGATCAATGAAAGTAAATGTAGGTTCTTTGAAAGAGTGAACAAAATCGACAAACCTTTAGCCAGACTCACACACACACAAAGAGATAAGACCCAAATAAATCAGATCATAAATGAAAGCGGAGATATCACAGCAGACACCACAGAAATTCAACATGTCATGAGAGGTTTCTATGAACTATTATATGCCACCTAGCTAGAGAACCTGAAGAACTGGATGATTTCCTAGATACCTATGAACTTCCAAAATTAAATAAAGAGGAACTAGATAATATGAACAGGCCCATCATAGCTAATGAAATTGAAAGTTACAAAATACCTTCCTAAGAATAAAAGTCCTGGACCAGATGGTTTTACCAATGAATTCTACAAAACCTTCAAAGAAGAACTAATACCTCTACTTTTACAAGTCTTACAGAAGATTGAAGACACTGGAATACTCCCTTCTAGCTTCTATGAAGCCAACATCACTCTGATACCAAAAGCAGACAGGGACACAACCAAAAAAGAAAACTACAGACCAATATCTCTGATGAACATAGATGCTAAAATATTGAACATAATTCTAGCCAACGGGCTACAGCAGTATATTAAAAAGATTGTTCATCATGACCAAGTGGGGTTTCTCTCAGGGATGCAAGATTAGTTTAATATCCGTAAATCAATCTACATGATCCACCACATCAATAAAAGCAAGACCAAAAACTGCATGGTCATATGAAGAGATGTAGAGAAAGCCTTTGACAAAATCCAACATCCCTTTATGATCAAAGCGCTACAAAAAGTGGGAATAGATGAAAAATTCCTCAAGATATTGTAGTCTATATACAGCAAACCTACTGCTAACATCATACTCAGTGGTGAAAAACTGGAAGCATTTCCCCTCAGATCAGGTAGTAGACAGGGCTGCCCACTATCACCATTACTATTCAACATAGTTTTGGAAGTTCTTGCCATAGCAATCAGACAGGAGAAAAGAATTAAAGGGATAAGAATTGGAAGAGAAGAATTCACTCTCCCTATTTGCAGATTACATGGTAGTATACACAGAAACACCTAAAGAATCCAGCAAGAAGCAATAAAATACAATAAAGAATACAATACAATACAATACAGAATACAGTAAGAAGGAAGAGGCAATGCATTAAGGTGTTAGGCTTCAAAATTAACATTCAAAAGTCAGTGGCATTCGTCTATGCAAATACTAAGTTAGAAGAAGATGAAATCCAGAAATCAATTCCTTTTACTATAGCAACAAATACAATAAAATATCTAGAAATATACCTAACTGAATAATTGAAAGACTTGTATACTAAAAATTATGAGGAATTTGAAAAAGACACAAAGAAGTGGAAAGATATTCCATTTTCATGGGTTGGAAGAATTAATGTCATCAAAATGAATATGTTACCCAGAGACATATACAAATTTAATGCTATCCCCATCAAGGTTGCCTAAAAGTGGATCAAGGACTTGGATGTTAGGCCATAAACTATCAGATACTTAGAGGAAAATATTGGCAGAACTGTTTTCTGCATAAATTCTAAAGACATCTTCAGTGAAACTAATCCAATTACAAAGAAGACTAAGTTAAGTATAAACCTGTGGGACTACATCAAATTAAAAAGCTTCTGCACAGCAAAAGAAACCACTACCCAAACCCATGACAGAATGGGAGAAGATTTTTCCATGCCATACATCAGACAAGAGGTTAATAACCAGAATATATAAAGAGCTTGCCAAACTCAACAACAAGAAAACAAATGACCCCATCCAAAAATGGGAAGAAGACATGGACAGAATATTCACCACAGAAGAGATTCAAAAGGCCTAGAAACACATGAAAAAATCCTCCAAGTATTTGATTGTCAGAGAAATGCAAAGAAAGACAACAATGAGATACCACTTTACTCCTGTGAGCATGTCATATATCAGAAAAGGTAACAATAACAAACGCTGGAGAGGTTTTTGGGTCAAAGGAACCCTCCTACACTGCTAGTGGGAATGAAAATTGGTCCAACCTCTGTAGAGATCAGTCTGGAGAACTCTCAGAAGGCTAGAAATGGCCCTACCATATCACCCTGCAATTCCTCTCCTGGGGATATATCCTAAGGAACCCAACACACACATCCAAAAAGATTTGTGTACACATATGTTCTCAGCAGCACAATTTGTAATAGCCAAAACCTGGAAGCAACCCAAGTGTCCAACAACAAATGAATCCCTGAGCAAGTTTTGGTCTGTATACACAGTGGAATTCTACTCAGTTATTAAAAACAGGGACTTCACCGTTTTCCGCTGATCTTGGATGGAGCTTGAAAAAATCATGTTAAGTGAAATAAGACAGAAACAGAAGGATGTGTATGTGATGATCTCACTCTCAGGCAGAAGTTGAAAACCATGATCAGAAGAAAAAACACAAGAAGAACCAGAACTGGAGTTGACTTATTGCACCAAAGTAAAAGACTCTGGGGTGGGTTGGGCGTGGGACTTATACGTCCAAAAATAATGCCAGAGGACCTAGTTGGGGTTGTATTGTTATGTGGGAAAGTGGGAAATGTTATGCATGTACAAACTATTGTGTTTACTGCCTAATGTAAAATTTAATTCCTCAAAAAAGTAATTTAATCAACAAATCAATAAATAAAACAGCTGAACAATGCTCTGGAAAAAAATTAAAATGTTATAAAAACTTTGATTAATCTTCTACAGACAATTAATATATAATGACGAGATCTTACTAGACCATTACCAGAAAGTACATATGCATACTGCTATTCATTAGGAATGGGGTTTACTAAAATTACTTATTGCTTAGAACATCCTAATGAAAAGCACTCCTTTGCTATAAAACTGAAAAAATAGGCACTAACAGAAGTATAAATAGCCATGTCATATACAAATATTAAGATGGCTTATAAAATTCCTAGGTAGTGATAATTGATTTTTATCGTAAGAAAAAATATAGTTCTATGATAAATAATTCCTTATTTATTGTCATCTCTGGGACTCCACTGTTCCATGATGACTTTTTCCCCTCCCCCAACACATGCACACACGCACACACACACGCACACACACACACACACACACACGCGCGCGCACACACACACACACAGAGATAAACATAGAGGGAGAAAGAAGAGAAGGAGGGAGTGAGAGAGAGAGAGAGACAGTCAGACAGACAGACAACAGCACTATAGCTTGCTCCAGTGCAGTGGAAACTGAGCAGGAACCTGGGTTGCATGCATGGCAAAGCAGCACACTATCCAAATAATCTATTTTATTGGTCTTACCAATATTTATTTTTAAGATCTTAATTATTGTTATTATTATTAAGATATGTACATTAAACACTATAGGTGTTGAGACTGCAGATAAAATGTGTTTCTGTTTTCTTGGAGCTCATGGTCTGACAGGAATAGATGCATAACAAATACACACACACATATATATACACATATATACATACATAAACATATATGTGAGCTTTGTGATATATATTTTTGACATATATTTGAAATTATGCATATATGTATATATACACCCAGTGCTTTAGTGATGAAAAGTAAAATAAAGCAGGGTTTAGATAATTACTTAAGGTACCTTCACTGTTTTGCACAATATCCAGATAAGAATTACAACACCAATGTGTCCTGGAGCCCTGCCCAACGAGGGAAAGAGAGACAGGCTGGGATCGACTTGCCAATTCCCATGTTCAGTGGGGAAGCAATTACAGAAGCCAGACCTCCCACCTTCCGCACCCCATAATGACCTTGGGTGCATACTCCCAGAGGGATAAAGAATAGGAAAGCTATCAGGGGAAGGGATGGGATATGGAGTTCTGGTGATGGGAATTGTGTGAGTTATCCCCCTCTTATCCTATGGTTTTTGTTGGTGTTCCTTTTTATAAATATTTAAAAAAATAAATAAATGATGAATTAAAAAAAAAGAATTGCAACACCACATGGAATATGCTATGGAAACAGAGTAAACTCTGGTACTATGCATCTATCTCCTCCCCACCCCCACCCTTTCTCTGAATGAAACAGTGACCCAGAGTGGTGAAATCACATGAGCAAAAACAGGCCATTTCACACATACTCTAAAGGTAACAAAGTTATAAATGAGGTGTTTGAATGTATATAAAGCAGTGAGAATAGAAAAAAGAAACTGGAAGACCAGTTTCAAGACTATTGCTCTGGTCTTATTTTGCAGTGATATTGACAAGGTGGAACTTGTAACGATTCATGTAGTAGAGATCAATACAGATCAGAAGCATGAGCTTCTGATGTTGTTGATATATATAGAGAAATAGAAACAAGGACTATATCATAGTCTTTTGTCTTTGGAACTAGATGGGAAAAAAACACTATTTTTGAGAAAAGTAAACAATAGGAAGTGGATGGCTTGAGGGGCTGGTTGTGCATGTTACCATAAGCATGGTCCCAAGTTCAAGCCCCAGTCCCAACATGCAGGAAATTTCACAAGTGCTGAAGCTGTGCTACACATGTTCTGAAGCTGTGCTACACATGTTTCACCTCCTTTCTGCCTCTCCCTTTCCCACTCTACCTCTGTGTCATCATCCAAAAGAATAATAAAAAGGAGGAGGAGGAGGAGGATTAGAAGGAGGAGGAAGAGGAGGAGGAGAAGGAGGAGGAGGAGGAGGAGGAGAAATGGTCATTGGGAGTGATGGAATCATCAAGTAGGCACTGAACCACTTTTGTAACCATGGTGGCAAACAGGAAGACAGAAAGAAATCAGAGTAGAAGAGTAAAATTGAGACAGGACTTCAGTTTGATGCTTGCATTGGAACTTAATGAATTATTTAAGATGAAAATCATGAAAATTAAATCTTAGTCTTGAGCACTCAATTATTGTCACATTCCATTAAAGTAGAAGTTTTGGGAGTTGTGTTTAGAAATATTTTAAGTCTTTGGGGAGTTATTTGAACTTAAGTTACTTAATTGTTTTAGTGTACTTATTATATATCTAATTTATCTAATTCATGATCTTCTAAAGAATAAGATTATTGTGGCCTAGTAGGTGACACAATGGATAAGGTATTGGACTCTCAAACATGAAGTCCTGAGTTCAGCTGCTAACATCACATATGCCAGAGTGATATTTTGGTTTTCTCTGTCCTATTTCTTTCTCTGTCTCTTTTTCTCTCTAATTTTCTTTCTCTCTAATAAATTATTAAAATATGTTAAGAATAAGGCTATTGTGTGAAAACTACTATGAGTGTCAAGAAAAAAACTACTCTATTGACTCTCTAGACTGTTTTACTTATTTTTCAAAAGATTTGTTTGTTTTTTTGAATGAAAGTGAAAGATCAGAACATTGTTCAACTCTGACATAAAGTGGTGCAAGGGACTCAGCATGGCACCTCCAGGGCATCAGGCATGCAAATCTGGTGTATATTTGATGCTCTAACATTGTGCAATCTTCTGATACTGTTTTATTTTAAAATATTTTATTTTATTTTTAATGGAAGAGAGACAGACCAGAGCACACCATCATATATGATAAACCTAGGGATTGAACTGGGGCTCAACATATGTAAAGCATATGCTCTTCCTGCTGAGCCATGTTCCCAGTTGTCTGAGATACTGTTTTAAGTGAGAATTTTAGACTGCCTTAAAACCAAAAATTGCTATTGTCAATACCAGATCTTGGGAAATAGTTATGTAAGTTATGGGAAATAGTTACATAAGATTTTCATGCCTAAAGTCTCCAAAGAAGTACATTTTGTTGCTATCATAAACTAGAGCTGAGAAGTAGTCTTATAAAAAATTTAAAATACGAGGTTCTTCATCACTCTGAACCTCCATCAATTATCAAAAACAGGCATTTGGCTTGTTTAAACGAATAGCATATAAAGATTAGGGGACTCACCATTACATTCTGGGGGTGAAAATCCTCATTTATTACAGCAATTCGGAATTTCACTGAAACAGAAATATTATTCATGAATCCCAGAAATCTTAAACAAGACATATGGACCAATAAGACAAACATTGTAAGTCAGGATTATAAGGCTTTAGCTGGGGGATAGACAAGGAACCAGAATCTTTCTTGTTTGAAGTTGTTCTCTCTGTTGATTTCTTCCTACCTGTCTGTCCTGGTTTATAGATGGCTTTGTCTGTCTGGATAAAAGCCAGATTCTCCTTGCTTTTAACCATCACTGTGCTTCGTTTCTGGAATTTGTGGGTTGCTCCTTTCACTTGAACAGTGAGGAACATTATCTCTTCATCATGTTGAAATGCTGGGACCTGGAATGTGGGAAAGAGATCATGAGAACCCAGTTGTCTTCCAAATTTTATCCCCCCACCCCTGTACCCCTCCACCAGGATCTTGCTGGTCTTGGTCCTGGAGTAATGTATATATACATATGCACACATACATACATACATATGTATTGAGGCATCAGAAAAGTCATGATGCATTTTTCTGTGTTTTTCTATGCAAAAATGCATCATTACTTTCCCAACAACCCAATATATGTGTGCAGTGTGTATGTACATCTATATGCACAGATATATATGTGTGTGTGTGCTTGTGTGTATACACATGTGTGTGATGCAAACTAGATGAAGTACTTGCAGGCCTCTCAAAGCCACAGCTTGAATTCTAGATTCTTATGACCCCCAACCAGCAGAGCCAAGTGTATCTGCACAGAGTCATACTCACGGTGAAGGAGACACAGTGGAATAAATCCTCCTCTGCTACCAGGTTAGTGAAGAGACTCCTGTTCTCACGGACAGATTCCAAGGAAGCGCTTACTGTCACTGTCTCATTAAGGTGACTCAAGTGAACACAGCCCTTCTCTGGGGTCCCAGTGTGGAGCAGGTGAGGGACCAGCACCATATACTGCCTGGAAGTGGAGGGTGGGGTGAGTTAGGAGGGAAAGAAGGAAAATATTGCTATCAGCACATAATCTTCCATCACAGTTATCATTGCTATCTTTATTTCTATACTGGTAGAAGACATATTGGTAAGTGTGAAATTGATTTCTATTGAAAAGCACACATGAGACATTTACCTTTTCATCATCAGTGTCATGGCAGTGAATGTTTTACTTAAAGTTAAACAGATTAAAATGAGGGATGATTTGAAATCAAATTAAAAATATTTTAGGGTTGGGGACATATCTCATAGATAGAGCATAGGACTTGCAAGCCTGAGACTCCAGGCTTGATTTCTAGTATTTCATATGCCATGCCAGAGCTGAGTATTGGTCTGATGTCTCTCTAAATCTCTCATCTCCCTCCCATAAAAATATCTGAAAATAAGGAGTCCGGCAGTAGCGCAGCAGGTTAAGCGCATGTGGCGTGAAGCTCAAGAACCAGCGGCCTAAGGATCCTGGTTCAAGCCCCTGGCTACCACCTGCAAGGGAGTCATTTCACAGGCGGTGAAGCAGGTCTGCAGGTGTCTATCTTTCTCTCCCCCTCTCTGTCTTCCCCTCCTCTCTCCATTTCTCTCTGTCCTATCCAACAATGATAACATCAATAATAACTACAACAATAAAACAACAAGGGCGACAAAAAGGAATAAATAATAAAAATAAGTACTAGAAATATGTCTGAAAATAATGTATATGCATGAATATAATATGCACATTACAAATCTATTTTACACTTGGATTGCTTTAAAAAAAACAAGTAATCTCTATGTTGGGACAGTATAGAAACCAATTAGTTCAAGTATATTTATTGAATATATATTCTACAATCCTATGAAAATGATCTGGTAAATAGTTGCTTCCACTTTACAAACACGGAATTTGAGACTTATAAAAAAGTGAATCATTAGGTTCAAAGTATCAGTTGTAGTAAGTTACTAATGAAATCTTAGTATTACCCAGCCCTGCATATTTGCATTTTAAATATTTGCCTTTCAATGCATGTCTTGATAATTCCTCTACCACAAAATCATTTTAATGTTTACTAAATTTTGAGTTGATATTCATGAGCAGAACAGTTATGCCACTGGTATAATTTTACTAACCTAATAACTTTCAAACATTTTTGCTAACAGTTGCCCTAAAGTAAATTTTATATACCACTTAGATGTTTCCAAGATGCATCTGTTCTTATCACAAATTTAAATACTAGCTAGGTATTACTTTCTATGATATTTTCAGTTTATACTTACTTTACTCTTTTATAAGGTTTTATCATGATAAGGCACCCATTATGCCCTGTCTAAAAACATCAAAAAGTTATTTCATAATGATCATAAATTTAGTATCATTCCCTTTTATCATCCTTGAATTGAATTCCATGATGTTATAAATTAGGTTGTCCTAAGATTCTTATGATACAAAAATATTTTATAAATTACTCTTGCTTCTTTATTATAACTGTGTACATTTATATAACTACATGTAACTATATTTGGGTCTATAAATTAGTTTTAAATCTTTCAAATTCACTGTCACTATGACATTGTAAATATTAAATATTTTCTTCTAGATTGAATTATTTAACATGTTTCATAACACTGATCAAAATTCAATATGTATATTAAATTATGAATAGAATATTAAATAAAAATAATTTTAAGTCCTGCAAAATAGCTTACTTTGCCATGTGCATGACCCAGGTTCAAACCCAAGCCTCACTATACTGAAGGAGCTGAGACACTTCTCATTCTCTATCTATCTCTATCTCTATCTCAAAAAACACTTTTTTGATTGTTGTTATATAGAGACAGAAAGGCAGAGAGAGTAAGAGTTAAAGAGTCCATAGTATTGAAGCTTCTTTCAGTGCACTGAGGGTTGGGCTGAGCAGTGCACTATGCAAGTGAGCTATTTTGCCAGCCAAAAAAAATATTTGGAACATACCTCTAATGAACTAGTTTTATGTGCTCATGGGTGAATATCCCTTATTGTAATAATTAAACTAATTGCAAATCAATTCTATTACATTTTGTTTATATACCTAAAGGTGCCAGAAAATTTGTTCACTTAAAAGTAAATAAATGACAGCAACTTTTACCATTTCATACAACTCCTTCTGCACAAGATGCCAGAAACATCAGTACATCAGTGCCCTGTTAGTAAGAATTGTTTCTAATCATCTGTCAGCTCTTATTTCCTTTAGAGTCTTTTTCAGTTTTGTTGAAACAAAGAATATATCTGTATAATTTGCAAAAAAATTTTCTCCCCATTCTTTGCCTCCTGAACATCAACATCAGTACTTCCCATTGTTCATTTGGCACCCTAGAAGTTGGTGGTCTGCAGTGCAATACTCTATGGTAATGGCTTATTGAGGAAGAAATTTGTCTGTCTCTTATAAAATTGAAGATATCAAATTAAGTAAAGAGGGTATGAAAGGGCAAACAATATGGTCCCAGACAATTTAGAGATTCACCATCTCAGAGGATTGAGAAAAGTAGGTAAGAATAAATGATGTGTGAATAAACTAGATCTTATTCATTGGAAGAAACTTTCAAGATAAAAAGGTGACAATTTCATGAGTAAAACAATGGAGTGATATGAAGTAAAATCAGAAATAAAGGAAAGGTGTCTGAAGTTTATGTAAAAATGAAACTCACGGTTTTCCAGAGACTGAGGCATCTTTAAGCAGCAGAACCAAAAAGAGAAGATTAAGTCTTTGCTGAAGGAGTTTCTTCTTCCCCATGCTGCAGGGAGAAAAGATCTAAAGAAATGAGACTGCAGACTCTACTCCCAGCAATAGGTTTGGCCCCAACTACTACTCCCAGCAACTGGGCTTTATGCTGCTTTCTGTGTAAACAAGAAGTTCCACCCACAGGAGGTGTCTAAACAAAGGAGAGGCCTTAGAACATTCCCTGGAAGGGTCATTACTCCCAGGGGCCCAGTTGCAGCCAAGGTTAATTCCTGGCAGGCTAAATAGAATTCCTGGAGGGATGAAAAAAATTCACATTCCCTTTACTGTTCTTTCTCTGGGTTTTACTGTAAAATAGTTAATCTAATCCTCCTTTCTGCCCCTTCTTTTCACTTCCCTCCTTGCTCCACTTCCCCACAATGCCTTTTATGGCACACCTCAAATCTTTTGCATGAATACTTGGCACAGAAGGCTACCAGTTAAGCAATACAAACCAGACTCAAAATAGATATTTCACTTCAAGTAAGTGTGCCCATAAATCCTCCATTAACTATACCTTAAATGTTGAAGCACTAATTCAGCTGTCCTCCATAAAAAATGACATTGGATTGGTTGTGACTGAATTATGGACCAGTAATATAATAATGTATTTTCTTTCACAAATAAAATAAAAACACAAAAGAAAAATATCAGGAATTCAGAAACATGTTTTGGCCTACTGTACCTAATCCCAGTTGCCTTTGCATCTACTACTCAAATTTCATTAATGACTTCTAAATATCCTACTCATTAATATAAACCATTTCATTCATAAAGCTAACTATTGGTTTCTTTTATACAGTTCACTGAACTTAGAAGAACTATGTGATGTGAAAAATGAAAATATGGGATTGTTAAATAAATCAAACAAATGAATGCTAACTAATCTCCCATTTTTGTGAGTGTATGAAAGCAGACAAATGTAATGCAATCAAAAACTTGTACTCTAGGAACACATGATCCGGACTTTGATCTTGGAAAGGAAATCAAAGAGAAGACAAATTATAAAGTAAATTCAGAAGTATGACTAATGAATAGCCAGATGGAAAAGCATAGTGAAAAGTACATTTAAACAAATGAGGGATGACATTTACAAAGATTCAGGAGGTAGGCACACCTGGTTGAACACACATGTTACAATATGTAAGGACTCAGGTTCTATCCCCCAGTCCCTACCTGCAGGGGGGAAACTTAGAGAGTAGTGAAGCAATACTACAGGTTTTGGTTTCTCTCTCTTTCTCTCCCTTCCTCCTTCCCTTCTTCCCCCTTCCTTCTCAATTTCTAGATGTCCTTATCCAGTAAATAAAGATAAAAATAAAAATAAAAGATTCAGGAGGGAAACTATGACACATTCAGGGAAATTAAAGATATTTGGTAAGGAAACGTTAAATATTTGATAGCTAAATATTTGATAGCTCCTGTCTTCATTTTCACTGGATCCTAAGAACATTTAAATTTCTTTCTTGAGCTCCTATTTGACCCAGTAGTTGTTATGTAGTGTGCTGTTGAGTTTCCATAATTTGGGACTTTGACTAATTTCCTATTTGCTGTTAAGTGTGAATTTAATTCCACTGTCTGATGGTCTGAGAAGATGCTCAGGATGCTTATAATACTATTGAATTTGTTGACACTGTCTTTGTGGACTAACATATGGTCTGTCCTTGAGAATGTCTGGTATAGACTTGAAAAGAACATGTGTTCAGTTTCTTGAGGTGAATAACTCAGAAAAATGTCTGGAAGATATAACTATTTATCTCTTAATTTAAATATCTTGCTTCTTTATTGACTCTGTCTAAATGAGAGAGTGAGGTGCTGAAGTGCCATACTATTATTGTTTTGCTATTGATATCTATTTTTGTAACTCTTTCAGTAGAGTTTTGACATATTTAGATGAGCCTACATTGGGTGCACAGATGTTAATAATTGTTAAGTCCTCTTGGCTGACCGATCCCCTGAGAATTATGTAATGTCCATGTTTATCCTTCATTACTTTATTTACTTTAAAAATCTATTGTCTGACAATTCCATATCCAAATAATCACTTAGCCAAACTCAGTGAACTTGCAAATAGGTCATTCTGCACTTAGATCACTCTTTTCTTACAATGGTACAGAGAGAATCTTCATCTGAAATGTATTGCATTTGCAGCTACTGTGATGTCTTTCAATTTATACTCCATATCTTATACATTTTAGTGATTCTTGTACTTTTTAATCTAGCATAGTATTTATTATAAAAACAAGCATTAAAATCTAATTGTTATACTTTAAAAAACTGACTACATTGTCTTGTTCATTTATATCTTTATACATAATTATTTTGAATAGATAATACTCAGAATAGATAGTAACTTTTCCTGTCTACTTATTAGTAAAGAATATGTTTTAAACCTGTTGATTTTTTTTTGTGATATATGTCTAAAACTTACAGGGTGCTATAATACAATAATACTTCAATAAAAAGCCCAACAGTAATATATATATATATATGCTTACATAATATATCAAACACATATACACATCCTCACACTTCATGTAACTTATGTTTTTGTATAACTATAAATTCAGGAAAATATGCTATTATGAATTATGGTATTGACATTGAGGTTGGAAAATGAAAAATATATTGACTATCATATTTAAGAGGTAAGATTATAACACAATTAACATGAATGATATGGATAAAGGAAAATGTACTTTTCAATTTTCCTGCATGACCACTGAGTAGATTTTTTTTCCCTTCAACTGACTGAATAAAGCAGGAAGCACAGGCTAGGAATAAAAGTACAGAAGGGATGAAGGCTTGGAAGATAAAGGGTCTAGATTTATAAAGTACTTCTTAGATATTCAGGTATTAATATTTATGGGAAGTTTGACATTCAGATTTAAAACTTTGAACAATGTGGCCTAGTTGAAATAAAAATGAGCCTCCTGTTATTTTTAAATTTTTTTTCTTGACTTTTCTCATACCGGATTTTAAATTTTTATTTACTTATTATTTTTTATTTTTACCAGGGCACTACATAGCTCTGGTTTATGGTGGCGCTGGATATTGGACCTGGGAGCTCAGGATTTCAAGCATGCAAATCATTTGTAAAACTATTGTTGTCTCCACAACCCCACTCAATTATTTTCTAACTACTTTCAATTGTACCTTCAATTCTGTCTCAAATCAATCACCTTCTCATCATCTCTATGACAGTCAGCATATTCCAAATCCTGTTGTCTTTTGCCTAGATTACAGGAAAAGCCTTCTTGTCAGTGTTTCTGTTTATACTTGTAGCTCATAAAATCTATAAGACATTAAATTAATTAATGTTGTTTTTAAGCCCCCCCCCCAGGGTTATTGCACTATAAACCCATTGCTCCTGTGACCATCCCCCCACTCCTATTTTATTGCATAGAATGGACAGATATTGAGGGGAAGGGAGAGGCAGGGACGGAGAGAGACGAATAAACACTAGCAAAACTGCTTCACTGAAATGTCCCACTTGCAGGTGGGGAGTGAGGGCTTGAACCCAAGTCCTTGTTCATGGTAATGATGTGCACTCAACCAGGTGCACTACCACCACGCCTTTCAGAAGAATTTATTTGTTTCATATGAGATAGAGAAAGATTGTCACATGAATGAGTGAAAGAAAGGAAGAGAAGGCAGAACACTACTGTGGTACATTTGACATTTGGGTTTGAACTGGGAACCTCAGGCATGCTACCAACTGAATGATCTGGCCAAAAAGCATTAAATTAATTTTAATAATGCTTACAACACATATCAGTTTAGACTGGCCATGTTTCAAGGACTTGAAAAGTGCATATCACAATCAACAGCTATATTTTTCACCATAGAAGAATGTTTTTCAAATTATGGGTCACCATCCATCATGAATTATTATATCATGATCAGTAAGTCATCAACATGGGGTTTAAATGTAAAATAGAATAAAAAAGTAAACAATGTATTAAACACAATGAGTGAAAACATTTGACTTAAGAAGTATCTGTTTCACTTTTTTGTAGTAGAAATCACTGGTTGTGTCCCATTACCCCTTCTCCAATTCTGTCTTTAGTCATAGAACTCCTGATATTTACCTGGGCATGGGTAGCATAGTTTTCAACTTTGATTTATTTTTCTAAATAAATGATTATTTCTTTTTCTATATAACATCTTTATTTATTTTTGGATAGAGACAGAAATAAATTGAGAGAGGAGGAAGAAATAGAGAGATAGAAATAGACAGAGAAAGACACCTATTGCCCTGCTTCACCACTCCTGAAACTTTCTCACTCCAAGTGGGGAGGAGGGGCTTGAACCCAGGTCCTTGCACACTGTAATGTGTGTGCTTACCAAGATGTGCCACCACCTGGACCTGAACGTTGATTTTCTTTTCTTTTTTTTTTTTTTTTTCATTTTTACCATAGCACTGCTCAGCTCTGGCTTATGGTGGCACAGGGACTTTGGAGCCTTAGGGATGAGAGTCTCTGCATAATCACTATGCTGTCTACCCCTTCCCTAAACTTGGATTTTCTTACCTTCTCTCTTGATGGCATATGGCTAAATTCTGGCAATTGACATGTGAATGAAAGTATGCAATTTAAGTGGTTTTAAACAGAAAGGTTGGGTTCTATGCTCTTTCTTCCTTACCATTGAATGAAATATGGGCTTAATGACCTGTGGATGCTTCTATTCTAGATCTTAAGGAAAATTCACATGCCAGAGAATGGAAAATAGTACAAATGACCAGTCTGAGTCCCTGAATCACTCAGAGTCCACTCTAGTCTCAATTTTAATATAAGGTAAAAATAACTTTCAAGCTTACATCGTAATTATCATTAATCTTTTTTTCTCTTTATCACTACCTCTATTTTGATTATCTCTCTCTAACTGTGAGTATCCTGAGTTACAATTTAAAAGATACACCTTGAAAGGGCAATACAGTGTTATATTATGAACTTATAAAAGAAAATATACAGACTTTCTTATCACAAGTTAATCAGTCATGTGACCAGGGGGTGGTATAGTGGATAAAGAATTGTACTTTCAACCATGAGGTCTTGAGTTCTGGCATTTCATGTGCCAGAATGATTCTCTGGTTTTCTCTTTCTCTCCTCCTCTCTCTCATTAGGAAGTAAATAGATTCTTTAAAAAAAAAAAAAAGCTAAATTAAATTGAAAATCACTAGTCTACTCAGCTATGACATATTAAACACATTAAAGATTTATCCGTGTATTGAGGAGAACTTATGCAATCTATGTACATGACTCTTAATATACAGGTAACATCTACTGATGAAGAGAGACAGAGACAGGGCAAGGACAAAGAAACCTACTTCTAGGTGGTAAAGTGAAGTACCCAAATGTAAGAGAGTCAGACAGAGAGAGTGAAATACAGTGAGAAGAGTGTGACGTTTTTGAGTACCAAAGAAGGGACAACCTTTTTTTTTTATTTCTTTATTGGGGAATTAGTGGTTTACAGTTGAGAGTAAAGTATAATAGCTTGTACATGCATAACATTTCCCAGTTTTCCATATACCAGTACAACCCCCACTAGGTCCTCCTCTGCCATCATGTTCCAGAATCTGAACCCCCTCCTCTAGTCCCAGAGTCTTTTAATTTGGTACAGTACACCAACTCCAATCCAAGAAAAAAGGGACATTCCTAAGAAGACTTTAGTAAGAGAAGATATTTGCTAGTTAGGGTGATTGGAAATTTATCCTGAAGCATACAGAATTTGAAAAAAATTATCTCCAAAGTTTGTATGATTGTATATTGAATGTATTGATTCAAATTGTACCTGAACTTATTTTTTGAGAAAATGTAAAGATCTGAACATATATTTGTAAAACTAATGACTTCAAATAGAAAGGGTCAATTTTAGTATCTTCCACATGGTGCTCATCATAAATTACAAAACTAATTTGTAGAGAATGTTATTGTTAAATCTCTGATAATTCAAGTTAAATGTCATGTGGAATCCAACAGACTGGATGATTTTTTTCCCCAGCTAGATTAAGTACCAAGGAGAACATTGGGATCTAGCTGTCTTAGTATCTTTGGAGGGAAAAAGTAAGACTGTAGGAATGAGGATAATGTGAGGAATTGGAGTGATTTTCCCATTTTTTCTGAAGTGGAGGGGAATGATAAGCCAACCATTTGGAGGAAGAGGGAGGTTTCTTTAAGAAGAGAGAGACTTCAGTTTAAGGGAAACATGGTTTCCGTATATACTAAGAGGCAGAACCAAAGGCAATAGTGGAGATTGGATATTGTGGATAATAGAAGTGATAATCCCAAGAGAGAGAACTGAAGAGGTGCAATGTATTTGTATTAAGAAAGTGGGAAAGTAGTCTAGAGAACTCTCAGAAAGCTAGAAAATGGACCTACATTATAGCCTAGCAGTTCCTCTCCTATGGACTTATCTTATGGAAACAAACGCATCCATCCAAAGATATTTCTATATATAACTATATTCATAGAGGCAGAATTTGTAATAGCAACCTAGGTGTCCAACAACAGAGGAGTGGCTGAGAAAGTTTGGTATATATACATAGTGGAATACACTACTCAGCTATTAAAAGTGATGAAGTCACTACATCTAGACTTGGATAAAGCTTGAAGGAGTCATATTAAATGAAAAAATACAGAAAGAGAAGGATGAATATTATAGTCTCATTTGTGGACAGAACTTAAGAAACAAGCACAGAGGGAGTTGGGCTGTAGTACAGTGGGCTAAGCGCAGGTGGCGCAAAGCACAAAGACTGGCATAAGGATCCCGGTTCGAACCCCGGCTCCCCACCTGCAGGGGAGTCGCTTCACAGGCGGTGAAGCAGGTCTGCAGGTGTCTATCTTTCTCTCCTCCTCTTGTCTTTCCCTCCCTCTCTCCATTTCTCTTTGTCCTATCCAACAACAACTACAACAATAAAACAACAAGGGCAACAAAAGGGAAAAAGTAAATAAAATAAATATTAAAAAAAACTTAAAAAAAAAAGAAAAAGAAACAAGCACAGAAAGGGGAAATATAAAGTAAAACTTGGACTGGTTGGGTATATTACACCAAAGCAAAAGAAGAAGGAGAAGAAGGTCCGGGAGAAGGTTAAGGGGAAGAGGGATGGCTTTCAGGTCCTGGTACTTGATGATGGAAAAGGACCTGAGCTATGGTTAAGAGTCTTTTTCAGATACCTATCATTTCCAACAACTTTACAGTAAATTATTATTCCCCAGCTACTGCCACCACCTTCCCCCCCCCAAAAAAAAAAGTGGGTTGTGAGGCTGGATGGTGGCACATCCAGTAGAGTACACACTTTCATTCACATGGACAAGTGTTCAAGACCTCCAGTCTCTAGCTGCAAGGAGGAGGGGAGCTTCCCAAGTGATGAAACAGTACTGCAGATTTCTCTTTCTCACTCTTTCAATTCCTTTCTCTACCAACAAAAGAAAGAGCAGGGGTAGAATAGAAAAATTACTACCAGATGTGGTGGACTTGTCTTGCAGGCACTGAACTCCAGTGATAACCCCGATAACAAAAGTGGGGGAGAGGAGGAGGAGAAGGAAGAAGGAAAAAGGAGAAGGTGAAGGAGAAAGGAAATGGATGAAACTAAAGTAAAACCAAAGAAAATGGACAGAAGAATTCTCGTCAAATGAAGGAGCACCACTTCAGTATAATCATGGCAAAGTAAATAATGTTATATAAAATGCGCCAAGTTTAAAATAGTAGTCTCAAAATGACATAGCTATTGCACAAGAGAGGATGCATCCTGAAAATGATAGTCTGAATTGAACAAAAAATAATAACTTCCAGGGCTCAGCTCATAGAACCTGTAGTGTACTAAAGCTAAATTTATAATGGAGGTTCCAACACTAGCTCCACATAGAAGATGCCGTAACACCAAAGGAAGGTTCCATATTGTGGTGTCTCTGCTTTTCTCTTTCTCTCTATCTGTAAAACTTACTGTTTCAGAGAAAAATAGTATTTATATTTTGAATCTGAGTGACTGAAGAATATGTGTTTTTTCCTATCTTTTGTGGTGAAGGAAGTGACATCAAAATAAATTTAGTTTACCTGAATAACTTGTCCGCTATAGGAAAGAAAACATCTTGGACAAAATCTATAAAGGTTTGACATAAATGTAAAATAACTACTGTTAGAAAGCAAGTGATGACAAGAGAGACTGGGAAGGCAGAAGAAAAGACCGTTTATGAGGGGAAAGATAAAACACATGTAGTTAAGAACAAAGGAGAAATATTTGAAAGTTAAGAAAAAAATAGTATAAGGAGGTTTTAGGACTTGATTTTAAAAAAAGTACTTCTATAATGTTTGGCAACGATTGAATATAGCTTCTCTAATGATAGCAATTGTGATGCTTAGAAATTTTGAGAGAACGTCTAGGCTACGTGTAGCTGCTGATAGAAACAGCAGTTGAGAACGTTTTAGGTGATTAAATATTAACCACTTTCAAAATCAGAAAGTTCAGTCAATAGTATACCATATTCATTTGTGAGAGAGTGTACTTGCTTTATCTTTGCACAAGTATTTTGGAGTTAGGTCAGTATGGATCTATAAAGATGTCCTCAAAAATCAGTGTCCTAGGGAGTCCGCGGTAGCACAGTGGGTTAAGCGCATGTGGTGCAAAGCACAAGGATCAGCGGAAGGATACCAGTCTGAGCTCCTGCTTCCCACCTGAAGGCGAGTTGCTTCACCAGCGGTGAAGCAGGTCTGCAGGTGTCTTTCTCTCTCCTTCTCAGTCTTCCCCTCCTCTCTCCATTTCTCTCTATTCTATCCAACAATGATGAAATAATAATAACTACAACAATAAAACAACAAGGGCAACAAAAGGGAATACAGTGGAATTAGTGGCTAACTTAAATTAGTATAAACAACAGAGTTCATAAACTGACTCTCCAACCTCCCAAAGATAACCACCATAATTCTCATAAGTTTTATAATTTGCTTCTGTTTTGTTTGGATTTTTTTTTGGTAAGGTCATGTGAATCAGATTTCTAGATTCTACATATGAGTAAAACTATCTGGTAGTTGTCTTTCATTACTTATTTCGCTAAACATACTCTCCTCCTACAGTTTCAGCCACTTTGACACAATATCATCTTTTTTGATCACAGAGTAATATTTCATAACTTCTTTAGCCAGTCATCTCTTGATGAACATGTAGGCTGCTTCCACTCCCTGGCTATTCTAGGAACATGGAGGTGCAAAAGTCTCTTCTAATTAGTGTTTGAGTATCCACTAGATAAATGCCTGGGGGTAGGGCAGCAGCACAGCGGATTAAGCGCATGTGACATGAAGTGCAAGGGCCAGCTTAAGGATAAATGCCTAAGAGTGGTGTTCCTGGATCATGAGGCACTTTCATTTTTATTTGTTTAAGGACTCTCCATACAGACTTCTAAAGGGACTGTACGAATTTGTATTCCCACCAGCAAAGTAGCAGAGTTGCCTTTTCTCCACAACCTTTCCAACACCTGTCCTTTCCTGGCTGTTGATATAAACCATTCTCTCAAGTGTGAAATGTTTTCTCAGTATAGTTTTAATTTGTATTCCTTTAATGATAAGTGAAGTGGAGCTTTTCTTCGTGTGTCTGTGGGCCACATGCATCTCTTCTTTAGAAAACTGTTTGGGGGCTGGGTGATGGCACACCTGGTTGAGTGCATATGTTACAGTATGTGAGGACCTCGGTTCAAGTCCCTGGCCCCCACCTGTACGGGGAAACTTTTGAGTGGTAAAGTGGTGCTGCAAGTGTCCCTCTGTCTCTATCTTTCCCTGTTGATTTCTGACAGTCTCTATCCAATAAGTAGAGATAATTAAAATAAATAAATAACTATAGTTCTTTGGCCCACTTTTTTTACTGTGTTAATTTTGCTTCTTTTGTAGATCTGTACCAATTCTGTATAGATGTTTGATATCAGTCTTTTTTTTTGATGTGTGATAGGCAAATATCTTCTCCTATTTACTCAGTTAACTGGTTATCCTCGTGTAGTTTGCTTTTGATGTGTAGAAACTTAATTAGTTTCGTGTAATCCCCTTTATTCTTGTTTTCATTTCTCATGCCCAGATACTTGAATTTCCAAATACATCATTGATGAGGAGGTCCTGTAAAGTTTCACCAACATTTCCTTCTATAAAACTAAGGGTTTCTGGTCTAATATCTAAATCTTTAATCCATGTTGATTTGACCTTGGTGTATGATGTTATGTGGTGGTCTAATTTCACTATTCTATGTATGGCTGCCCACTTTTCCTGGCATCATTTATTGAAGAGACTTATTTCACTTCTATTGAATGACTTTGGCCCCTTTGTTATGTAGGTGGTTGTATATGCAGATGTCTATTTTTATTCCAGTAACATGCTGTTTTAATTACTTATGCTTTGAAGCATAAACTGTAATTAGAGAGTGTGATATATCATTATTTTTCCTTTTTTTTCTCAGAAGTGCACTGGAAATTTTTGGCCTTTTGTGGCTTCACCCAAATTTTTGGACAAGTTGTTCAATTTGCTTAAAAATGCCATAGGGAAAAATGCCATTGAAATTTTGATAGAGATTGCATTTAAATTGTAGATTGCTTTTGATAGAATGACCATTTTAATTAGTTTTAGCTACTCCTTTAAAAGAACATTTTTAATTTATTTCTAAAATGGAAATATTGACAAGACCATAGGATAAGAAGCATACAGTTCCACACAATTCCCACCACCAGAGCTCCATACCTCATCTCTCACCTTTGAAAGCTTTGCTATTCTTTATCCCTCTGTGAACATGGTCCCAGGATCATTATTTTTATTATCTTTATTTATTGGATAGAGACAGTCTGCAGGTGGGGAGCCGGGGAGTAGAACCAGGAACCTTAAGCTTCATACTGTGTGTGCTTAACCCAGTGCATTACTTTCTGGGCCCTGAGAAGGATGAAAGTCTTTATAAGACTTTCATTATTTAATAATGATAATGACACTAAGAATTACAGTACAAATATTTAGTAACTACATAGTATAATATGAATATACTTACAATTAAACTTAAGAAAGTTAGATGTTATAACTTGATTTTTGTAACATTTACATGTTATTTAACCATTAATTAAAATATTAGTGGGCCAGCAAGATAATAGTTCACCTGGATAGGCACACTATACCATACTTTGGTTCTGTGGTATCTTTATCTCTTTCCCTCTGTCTCTCTGTTTTTTCTACCTGAAAATAGTCCATTCAGTGCAGTGAAACCACAGCAATGGAAAAAAAATGTTGGTTATTTATATGACTCAGAATTTCTAGTCGTAATCTAAGAATTTCTAAACAATATATCATGGAATATATATATTTTAAGACACTATTGAAAGCTATTAGGTTGTTGTGTTTTATTTGTTTGTTTGTCACCAGGGTTATTGCTTGGGCTCAATGCTGGCACTTCAAAGGCACTTCAAATCCACTGCTCCTGGGGGACATCTTTTCCATTTTCTGTCTCTCTCTCTCTCTCTCCTTTCTATTTTATTTGAGAGTTGAGAGATAAATCAAGAGGAAAGTGGGGGAAAGAATGATAGATACCAGCAGACTTGCTTCACCATTTGTGAAGAGCCCCCCTGGTTTTCAAACATTCCCCCCACTTCTACCTGTACTAATACTGATTCCAATGTCCTCTCCAATCACGGTGGAAAAGACCTAGGTGGGGATGAAAGTGTTCTAAAGACACCTTTCTCAGGGAGATGACAAATTGTACTCATGTATCATCACTAGATTTTAAACCATTCACTCCTCCCTAATAAAATTATTGTAAATAAATACTGACACTATTCAGAGAGTGGAGATAACTCCTTCCACCCCCATGTATTAAGATAGCATTTTTTTAAAAACTGATGTAACAGAATTTGACTTTATGTGGCAGCAGGCAGTGGACCCATATTCAACTTGAACTTTGCTATATTATACATTTTCTTCTTTAATTTGTTTTTATTGCCACCATGGTTATGGCTGGGGTCTAGTGCCTGCACAATGCATCCATTACTTCCTGCATCCACCCTTCCACCCTGCTTTTCAATTTGATAGGACAGAGAGAAATTCAGAGAAGGTGGATGAGAGAAAGAGGAAGAGAAAAGAAGAGACTCCTGTAGCCCTGCTTAAATGCTCAGAAGTTTTCCATTTGTAGGAGAGGAGTGGGGCTTTAAACCCAGGTCCTTGGCATGTTGATGTGTGTGCTCAACCAGGTACACCACTGCCCAGCCTCCTGTTCTGCAATTTTTTTTCACATCAAAGCATATATTGAAAATAACTTCCCCTGTCAGAATAAGTATATTGAGATAAATACATTATTTTGAATAATTACTTTATGATTAATAAATTTCATACTAGTATTCAGTCAGGAAATTTGACTTGTTATTTTAGTTATTCATCAATGAACAACTCTGTCCTTGAAGAGTTGTCTGTAAATTACTGGATGTGGAAATATTTGATCAAAGGATCAATATTAAAATAGAAGTTTCACAATGGTAATGATTGCTTATTTTTGTGTCCTCAGTGCCTAGAACAATATTGGTATGTACTACATGCTTAAGACTCACTAAGTGATAAAGGGATATACATGGATATATTGTTTAATATCTATATTTATACTTAATTCCTAGGTTATAATCTTAAAACTAAATCTGAAACATTGAGAAGGTCTTTATCATATTATTACAGACATTGCTTGTTGGTTCAGTTACTCAGACATACCTCCTGTTCATTTGCTATCTTCAAGCTATGGTTTGGTATTTAATGTTGTCTGACCAGTGACATATAGGTAGAAAACTATCATGTAGTACTCTGTGGAAACTTTTGTTTATTTAATAACAATGGACTTCAGTCACTACACTACTGTTCTTCCTGCATAAAAGAATGCTTGTGATGTTTGAAGTTTCAGTGGCCATCTTGAGGTGCTGAAGCAACAAGAGAGGTGATGAAGTATATGCTTATCAAGTCCACAAAATAGAACAGGCCTTAGTCTCACCCACCACTATTAGGCAATTACATCAACCTTGGAATGTTCACCTGTGGACTTCTTTATTTGTTTAAGCAACTGCTGGTTGTTTTTCTGTTATTTATTGTCAGACTGATTCCCTGCCATTTCTTAGAGAGATGTAAAATACATTCTAAATAGTTAGGTCAGTGTGAACAAAAATATAGGCTGTGAAACAACATGTTGTATTAGATGATCTACAAGTACTGAAAGAAGTTAATCAAGGCTGGGTCACAAGGATAAATGTGGAAAGAGATAGAACCTTGTTAAGCAATGAGTTAATCAAGGCTGGGGCATAAGGATAAATCTGGAAAGAGATAGAACCTTGTATGCCATGAGAAAGGCATTTGGATTTCCTTTCATACAACTGTGTAGACAGTGAAATGAAGAAGGCATAGAACAAATATAATCACTCTAATGTGTACATACGTTGGGGAAAGGAAATGTAGAAAGTAAGGAGACTATCTTGGAGTATATTGCTATGCATAAAACCCTTAAAGTAAAAAAAAAAGATAATATTGTGTCCTTCAGGACAAATTTAATGGAACAGATTATGCTTTATCAAATAATGAGGCAGAAGACAACTAACACCTGCTTTATCTCATTTAGAAAAAGGGAATAGCCAAACTATATCTTTTTCTTCTTCTCCTCCTTCTCCCTCTCCCTCTCCCTCTCCCTCTCCCTCTCCCTCTCCCTCTCCCTCTCCCCTCCCCTCCCCTCCCCCTCCCCTCCCCTCCCCCTCCCCTCCCCCTCCCCTCCCCTCCCCCTCCCCCCCCTCCTCCTCCTCCTCCTCCTCCTTCTTCTTCTTCTTCTTCTTCTTTTGCCTCTATGGTTATCACTGGGACTCTGTGCCTGCACTATGAATCCACTGGTCTGTAGGCTATTTCTTTCCTTTTGTTGTCCATGTTACTTACTGCTGTTGTTCTTGCTATCATTGTTGTTGGATAGGACAGAGTGAAATAGAGAGCAGGGGAAGACAGAGAGGAGGCTAGAAAGATTGACACCTTCAGACCTGCTTCACCACCTGTGAAGCGACCCCCCTCCTGCAGGTGGGGAGCCGTGGGCTCAAACCAGGATCCTTACACCAGTTCTTGCACTTTGAGCCATGTGCCCTTAACCTGCTATGCCACTGCCCATCCCTTTAGCCAAACTATATCTAAGAGTTTGTGTGAACTGTGGTGGGGCAGGAGTAGGGGGTGTAGTGTGGAACTATACCCCTATAACCTTATAAGTCATTATTAGATTGCCAATAAAATTAAATGTAGCAAAAGAAAAACATATCCTAATTTCAGGAATGTGAATAGATGTGTACATTAGAATCATTAAAGCAGGCAATAGCTAATTATAGATATTGGGCACCAAGCATTGTTTTTAGCACTTCGCTTTGATTATCTCATCTAATGTACTCACAAATTATGAACTATCAATAGTTATGGACTTTTCTCATTTATTGGTAAGTAGAGAATGGCTATTTTCTTATTGGGGCAAATACATAAATAAGACAAATATATAAATAATCTTGCTGGTTACAGATGTATGGAAAATGTAAACTCCAGTCTTGATAAGTTGCATTTCAATAGTGAATTTGAAATAAGGTTTGGAAAGTATGGGGAAAAGATATTAAGTGGGTCAATTTTTCATTCAATCAATTCTTAAGGACCTTTTTGTGAACCTAGCTCTGTATAGATACTGTGCATACTGGGGCAAGAAAAGTAGTCAAATTATAAAATATATATAATGTAGTCATTTCATACACACTAAACTACATTTTATCCTTTACAGTTTTCTTTTTTATAAATTTTCTTATATCTTTATTTATTTATTGGGTGGATATATCCAGAAATTTAGAAGAAGAGGGGATAGGGAGAGAGACACATGCAACACTTATATATATATATATATATATATATATATATTTTTTTTTTTTTTTTTTCTTCCAGGGTTATCTCTGGGGCTTGGTGCCGGCACTACAAATCCACTGCTCCTGGCAACCATCTTTTCTCCATTATTGTTGTTTCTGTTGTTGTTGTTGCTGCTGTTATTGTTGTTGGATAGGATAGAGAGAAATTGAGAGAGGAGGGGAAGACAGAGAGGGGGAGAGAAAGACAAACACCTGCATACCTGATCCACCACTTGAGAAATGACCAACAGGGATCCTTGTGTCAATCCTTGTGCTTCAAACTATGTGTGCTTAATCCAGTGTGTTACTGCCCAGCCCACTCCTCGTATATTTTTAAGATATTCTTTGTAAAACGGCACTGTTTTGTGCTTAGTATAAAGACTATATATTGCACCATTGTGGTGGTTATATTCACTTACATAAGATGCAAATACTATGGCTGGTCGAAATTATGTGAGCATGCTAACAGATATCACTTTAATTCATGCCTTTACATCTTACTGCTTCCCTGAAGTAATACAGATTGCTTAAGTAACTTCATCTTCACACTCTCCTGGGTCATTGTTTTTTATTGCTTTCTCTGTTCCATCTTCAAGGAATTTCTTCCTTTCCTTTTTTTTTTTTTTTTAATTGCCGTCAAGTTTATCACTGGGGCTTGATGCTGGCACTGTGAATCCACTACTCCCTGTGGCCATTTTTCTTTTTTTCCTGTTTCTTTCAAGAAAGAACTTGAGATGGGGGTTTGAGAGAAAGAGAAACAGAGAGAGACTCTTGCAGACATCTTTACAGCTTGTGAAGCTTCCCCTCTGAAGGTGGGCAACAGAGACTTAAACCATGGTCCTTGAGCATGGTAACATGTACACTCAACCAAGGTGAACACCACCTAGCTCCCCCTCTTCAAAGAATCTCTTCACTTGTATTTCGGTATTTTATCAGTCCTTTTCATAATTCCTTGCTTTTATTTCCCTGACACCTGATTTACCAAAATTCTCTGACTTTACCTCTTGTAAAGTCATACTTTCTCCATAGAGATAATTTCTTGTCCTGGGGTACTAAGTACTGTACTTTTTATGACAAAAGTTTCTCACTGGAAATTATTTCCTTCCCTTCAAGTTCAGAATTGTATTTATAACTGCTGACACTCCACTTAAGTATCATAAGATCTTGAATTCAATGTGTCCAAAATCAAATTTCTGATTTCTTCTTTCTCCCAATATTTTATTCTTTAGGAAATGGCATTTCCATTCAACTAATTGTTCAGGTCAAATGTAAGTGGAATCATCTTTAGCTTTTCCTCTTCTAGTACATCTGATGACCTTTAGCAACAAGGTAAAGTAAGTCATTAATCTGCTTATTTTTTCCTATTTCATCTACCACATTTGTAGTTGAAACCACCATTTATCACCTGCCGGTATTAGCGCAAGAACATTGTAACTCAGCTCCCTGTTTTCACTGTTGCTCAGTAACAATTCATTCTCTCATAAAAGCCAAAGTAAAATCTACAAATAAAAATCTCTTAAAGTGAAGATCATATCAAGTAATACCTGAGACATAAATAAAAACAACAATGAGATACCACTTTACAACAAAAGAATGGCATAGATTAGGAAAAAAACAGAAACAATAGCAGTTGGAGAGAAATGTGAGGGAAAAATAACTCTTCTACATTACTGCTGGGAATGTAAGTTGGATAAATCCTTGTGGAAAACAGGCTGACGACTCATCAGAATGCTAAAAATGGATCGAAACTACAGCCTGGAAATTCCTCTGCTGGGGATATATCTAAAGGAAACTAAAACACATATACAAAGAGACTTATGTACAAGTAGGTTAACAGCAACACAATATGTGACAGCCCAAACTTGGAAGCAATTTGATACCCAACAACAAAAGGAGTGGCTAGGAAAGTTGTGAGATTATATAAGCAGTTTAAAATGACAGAATCATCTCCTTTGCCATGTCTTTGACAGAACATGCAAGTTTCATACAGCATTAGATATGCCAGAAAGACTAATACCAAAGGACCTCACTCATAGAAATCAAGAATCGGGAGTCAGGCGGTAGCGCAGCAGGTTAATCACAGGCAGCACAAAGCACAAGGATTGGTATGAGAATATGGTTCGAGCCCCCGGGTCCCTACCTGCAGGGGAGTCGCTTCAGAGGCTGGGAAGCAGGTCTGCAGGTGTCTATCTTTCTCTCCCCCTCTCTGTCTTCCCCTCCTCTCTCCATTTCTCTCAGTCCTATCCAACAACAACGACATCAATAATAACTACAACACTAAAACAACAAGGGCAACAAAAAGGGAATAAATAAATGAATATTTAAAAAAGAAATTAAGAATCAAGATCAAGATAAAAACATAAGGTGAAACTTGCACTGAATATGGTATATTGTACCAAAGCAAAGGACTCTGGGGAAGAAGGGAATGGAATGGGATAGAGAGTCTCTGTGGTCCTGGTATAATGATGGCAGAAAAAGATCTACGTTGGGGAGAGAGTGTCTCACAGACACCTATGATGGAGAGATGTGAGATTATATGTATGTGTCAAATACTGCATTATGAACCGTTAACCCTCCAGTAAAGTGAGCAGTTTTTTAAAAAAAAATGTTAAAAAATTGTTCTATTCTTACAACATTCTGCAGGATTTCCTTTCCCCCTCTATGGTCTAATAGTCCTTTATGCCTGTTTCACTTGTTCTCTTATAATCACACTGGTCTCTTTGCGGTTCCTAGAATCTACAAACCTTACTTTTGCTTTAGGACCTTTGGGCATTTATTTTCTCTTCCTAAAACACTCATACCAAACTTTTTCCCTGCACTGCATTCACTCATGTCTCTTTCTCAACCTTTCTTTACCTGATTATTCTATCCAGAATATCAGTTCCACAACTATCACATATTTCCATATTTTGCTTTCACTTCTTCATGGCAGATTTAATATATGTATATATATTAAGTATATATTTAAATATAAATGTATATGCCTTATAAAGATATCTCTATTAAAATATATAGTAAATATACAGAATATATGCATTATAATGCCTGGGAAAATGCCCGGTTTCCATTAGGTTGGGGAAGGAACAAATGACTCAGGGAATACTTTGTGTTGGCAAACTCTGGTCTTTTTAGTTTATTGAATGTGATCCCAGTGTCCACAGAACTGCTTTTCCCGTCACTATACTATTTGCAGACTGATAAGCATTCCTTTTGTGAGTTCACTCGCTGACAGAACATGTAGAACTGTAATGATACAATGATATCAAGGACTTGTAGTGCTCTGTTAGAGAACATTTTTAAGTTGATGTGTTTTTTTTTACTAAATATTCCAGGCACAGTAAGTTAATTATCAATTAAGCTAAAATTTAACTGGCAATTACGTACTACATTTCTCTAATATTGAATAGAAGTATAATTTTATTTGGTTCCTTTAAAATATTGATATTTGTTTTTATGAGGAGAGAAATAAATCAAAACACTGCCTGGCTTGGTTTATAATGTTGCTGGGACCTGACCTAGGGACCCCAAAGATGTCTATCATACAAGTCTGCTATGCTACTGCTCCCTTATCCCTGTTCCTCTTTAGATTTCTTGCCAATTTCATGTTAGAAAATGGCTACCACTGCATCTGGTGCTACCAAAGATTCCTCTCTTCCTTTTCCTTACATTTGTCCACTCATAGCATTTATTGAACACATACAGAATTAGAGGTGAATAAATCTACCTAGAACCATGAGGCTCTTTTTTTTTTAATTTTAATTAATTTATTAGGGGATTGATGATTTACAGTCAACAATAAATACAATAATTTGTTCATAACATTTCTCAGTTTTCCAAATAACAATACAACTCCCACTAGGTCCTCTGTCATGATTTTTGGACCTATAAGTCCCACTCACAACCCAACCTTTTACTTTGGTGTAATATTCCAACTCCAGTTCTGGTTCTACTTGTGTTTTCTCTTCTGATCCAACTTTGCAACTTCTGCCTGAGAGTAAGGTCACCACATATTCATCCTTCTATATCTGACTTATTTCACTTAACATGATTTCTTCAAGTTCCATCCAATATCGGCTGAAAACAGAAAAGTCAACATTTTAAAAAAAATTTATTATTTATTTAAGAAAGGATGAATTAACAAAACCATAGGGTAGGAGGGGTACAACTCCACACAATTCCCACCACCCAATCTCCATATCCCATCCCTTCCCCTGATAGCTTTCCCATTCTATATCCCTCTGGGAGCATGGACCCAGGGTCATTGTGGGTTGCAGAAGGTGGAAGGTCTGGCTTCTGTAATTGCTTCCCTGCTGAACATGGACATTGACTGGTCAGAGAAGGTGGGTTCATTGTTCTTGATAGTATTCCATTGTGTATATATACCACATCTTTCTCAGCCACTTATCTGTTGTTGGGCACCTGGGTTGCTTCCAGGTTTTAGCTATTATGAATTGTGCTTTTATGAACACAGGAGTACACACCTCTTTTTGGTTGAGTGTTATGGAGACCTTGGGGTATAACCCCAGGAGAGGAATTACTGGATCAAATGGAAGGTCTATGTCTAGCCTTGTTAGAGTTCTCCAGACTGCTCTCCACAGAGGCTGGACCAATTTACATTCCCACTAGCAATGCAAAAGGGTTCCTCTATCCCCACAGCATCTCCAGCATTTGTTGCTGTGTCCATTTTAATGTATGCCATTCTCACAGGAGTGAAGTCGTATCTCAATAATGTCTTAATTTGCAGTTCTCTGACAATCAGTGACCTGGAATAGTTTTTCATATGTTTGTTAGCCTTTTGGATCTCCTCTGAGATGAATGTTTTGTTCATATTCTCTGCCCATTTTTGGATGGGGTCATTTGCTTTTTTGGTGCTAAGTTTGCTGAGCTCGTTATATATTTTGGTGATTAGTCTCTTGTCTGATGTATGGCATGTGAAGATCTTCTCCCATTCTGTGAGGGGTCTCATTGTTTATTTAATAGTTTCTTTGGCTGTGCAGAAGCTTTTCAATTTGATGTAGTCCCATTGGTTTGTTTCTGAATTAGTCTTTCTTACAATTGGGTTTATTTCATCAAAGATGCCCTTGAGGTGTAGGTGGGAAAGTGTTTTACCAATGCTTTCCTCTAATTATTTGATTGTTTCTGGTCTAGCATCTAAGTCTTTGACCCATTTGGAGTTGATTTTTGTTTCTGGTGAGATAAAGTGGTTCAATTTCATTCTTCTGCATGTTTCAACCCAGTTTTACCAGCACCATTTACTGAAGAGAGCCTCCTACTTCCATTTAATACTTTGGGCCCCCTTATCAAAGATTAGATGTCCATAGGTGTGGAAATTTATTTCTGGGCTTTCAATTCTGTACCACTGGTCTGTGTGCCTATTTTTGTTCCAGTACCATGCTTTTTAGATAATGATGGTTTTATGATATAGTTTGAGATCTGGGAGTGTGATGCCTCCATTTCTGTTTCTTTTCTTCAAGATGGTTTGGCAATTCTAGGTGTTTTCAGGTTCCAGATAAATGACTGTTGTGTTTGTTATATTCACTTAAAGAAGCTTGGTGGGACTTTGATTGGTATTGCATTAAATTTGTATATGGCTCTGGAGAGAATATTCATTATGATGATATTTATTCTTCCCATCCATGAGCATGGTATATCTTTCCATTTCTTGGTATAAGTTTAATAGTTTTCAGTATACAAGTCTTTCACTACTTTGGTCAACTTTATTCTTAGGTATTTTATTGATTTTGCTGAAACAGTAAATAGGAGTGATTTCTGGATGTCTTCTTCAGATTTAGTGTTTGCATAAAGAAATGTCACTGATTTTTGTACATTCATTTTGTAGCCTGACACCTTTCTATATTGCCTAATAACTTCCAGTAGTTTTCTCCAGGATTCTTTAGGTTTTTCTATGTGTACTATAATATCATCTGCAAATAGTGAGAGCTTGACTTCTCCCCTTCCAATCTGTATTCATTTGATTTCTTTCTGTTGTCTGATTTCTATCGCAAGAACTTCCAATACTATGTTGAAGAGTGATGGTGACAGTGGACAGCCCTGTCTAGTCCCCGATCAGAGGGGGAATGGTTTCAGCTTCTGTCCATTGAGTATGATGTTGACTGTAGGTTTGCTATATATGGATTCCACTATCTTGAGGAATTTTCCATCTATTCCCATTTTTATAGAGTTTTGAGCATGAATTGGTGTTGGATTTTGTCAAAGGCTTTCTCTGCATCTATTGAGATAATCATGTGGGTTTTGGCTTTGCTTTTATTGATGTGGTGAATGACATTGATTGATTTACAGATGTTGAACCAGCCTTTTATTACTGGGATGAATCCCACTTAGTTGTGATGAACAATCTTTTTGATGTGCTGTTGTATCCAGTTGGCCAAGATCTTGTTTAAAATTTGGCATCTATGTTCATCAGAGATATTGGTCTGTAGTTTTCCTTTTTTGTTGTGTCCCTATCTGTTTTCGGTATCAGGATGATGTTGGCTTCATAGAAAGTGGAAGGGAGTATTCCTATTTCTTCAATCCTATGGAAAACTTAAGAAGTATGGGTACTAACTGTTTCCTGAAGGTTTTGTAGGATTAGATTATTAAGCCATCTGGTCCAGGACTTTTGTTGTTGGGAAGATTCTTAATAACGGTTTCAATTTCTTTGTCTGTAATTGGTGGAATTAGGTTTTGTAGTTCTTCTTGATCAGTTTTAGAAGGGCATATATTTCTAGGAATTGTTCCATTTCTTCCATATTCTCTAGCTTGGTGGCATATAGTTCTTCCTAGAAGTTTCACATGATTTTCTGGATTTCTTGGTGTCAGTTGTGATATCTCCTCCACCGTTTACAATTCTATTAATTTGAGTCTTCTCTCTTTTTTGTTTGGTGAGTGTGGCTAGGGATTTGTCAATTTTGTTTAATCTTTCAAAGAACCAACATTTGACTTCATTGATCTTTTGTATGGTTCTCTTATTTTCGATGTTGTTTATTTCTGCTCTAATTTTAGTGATTTCTGTCCTTCTGGTTGCTTTAGGGTTCCTTTGTTCCTCTTCCTCTAACTCGTTGAGGTGTTCAGTAAGGTTGTTCATTTGATCTTTTTCTTGTTGTTTAATATGTGATTGTAGGACTATAAGCTTCCCTCTCAATACTGCTTTAGCTGTGTCCCAAATATTTTGATAGGTTGTGTCTTCATTTTCATTTGTTTCCTGGAACACTTGAATTTCCTGCTTGAGTGTCTCTCTGACCCAGTGGTTCTTAAGGAGTATGTTGTTTAGTTTCAAAATTGTGTGACTTTTAATAATTTTCTGTTTGTTGTTAAATGTTAGTTTTACTCTACTGTGGTCTGAGAAGATACTTGTGATGATTTCAATGCTCTTGAATGTATTGATGCTGTCTTTGTGGCCTAACATGTGGTCTATCCTTGAGTATGTGTTATGTGGATTTGAAAAGAAGGTGTATTCCAGTTTTTTGGGATGAAGGACTCTGAAAATGTCCAAGAGGTCTAGTCTGTCAATCTCTTCATTTAATTCTCTTGTATCTTTGTTGGTTCTCTTCTTTCTTGATCTAAGTGTGAGAGTCGGGTGTTAAAGTCTCCCACTACTACTGTATTACTATTGTTGTATTTTTGAAGTTCTTTCAGAATGTGCTTGATGTATTTAGTTGGTCCCTCATTGGGTGCATAGATGTTAATAATTGTTAAGTTTTCTTGGCTGATTGATCCTCTAATCATTATGTAATGTCCTTGCCTATCTTTTATTACTTTATTTAATTTAAAATTTATTATGTCTAAGATGAGAATGGCTGGTACTGCCTTTTTTTGTGGTCCATTAGCCTGAAAGATAGTTTTCTGTCCTTTCACTTTAAGCCTGTGCTTCTCTTGTTGTGTCAGCTGGGATTCTTGCAAGCAGAATATGGTTGGGTTATGATTTCTGATCCATACCCCCACTCTGTGCCTTTTAATTTGTGAGTTTAAGCCATTGACATTTATTGATATTATGGATTTAATGTATTGTAGTGCCATTGTTCAACAAATTTTTGTTTGCGCTGATATATTGCAAGTATTATAGTGATGTTCTTGTTAATAAGAGTTTTTTTTCTTTTTTTAATATTTATTTATTTATTCTTTTGTTGTCCTTATTGTTTTATTGTTGTACTTGTTATTGATGTCGTCGTTGTTGGATAGGACAGAGAGAAATGGAGAGAGGAGGGGAAGACAGAGAGGGGGAGAGAAAGACAGACACCTGCAGACCTGCTTCACCGCCTGTGAAACAACTCCCCTGCAGGTTGGGAGCAGGGGCTCGAACCAGGATCCTTATGCCAGTCCTTGCTTTACGCCATGTGTGTTTAGCCAGCTGAGCAACCACCTGACTCCCATAAGAGGTTTTTTAGAACCTCTTTCAGGGCCGGTTTGGTGATGGTTGCCTCCTTTAACTGTTGTTCGTCTAAGAAGGTTTTGATCCCTCCATCTAGTTTGAATGAAAGTCTAGCAGGATATATTATCCTTGGTTGAAACCCTTTTTAATTCAGGGCTTGATAGATATCTTGCCATTCTCTTATGGCTTTTAGAGTTTGAGTGGAGAAGTCTGCTGATACTCTTATGGGTTTTCCCCTGTATGTGACTTTTTGTTTTTCTCTTGCAGCCTTTAGGATCCTTTCTTTATCCTTACTTCTTCTCATTGTGACTATGATGTGTCTTGGTGTCTTCTGGTCTGAGTTGATTCTGTTTGGAACTTTCTGGGCCTCTTGAATCTTGATGTCCTTTCTGTTATTCATGTCTGAGAAGTTTTCTTCTATTATTTCCTCTAGAATGTTTGCTTCCCCTTCCTCTCTTTCTTCCTATGGCAGGCCGATTATATGAATGTTACTTCTTTTGAGATCATCCCATATGTCTCTGTTGTTGTTTTCAGTGTCTTTCAATCTCTTTTTGAGCTCTTTCACCTCTTTCTTAGTTTTCTCTAACTCATCCTCTATCTAACTAATTCTGTTTTCTGCTTCTGTCAGTCTGCTTTCCCTTCCCTCAGCTTCTTTTCTCAGTTCATCTATTTCAGTTCTCTAATTGCCTCATGATAATCAGTATTTTCCTTGGGGGTCTCAACTGTTGTTTCCCTAATACTGCCATTCCTTTCCTCCAATGCTGTTTTCATTTCTGTGATTAATAAGTTTATTACTGCTTGCATACTTTTCTTATCTATGGTTACTTCTGTTTGATAAATAGTTTCTTCTAGGTTCTTGTTTTCATTCATTGGAGGAGCATTGTTATTTGTTTTTGATCTACCCATTTTTTTTTTATTTATGTGTTTCTTATTTTTATGTTCTGTTGTTCCTCAGTTGTTGTGTTTTGAGTACAAGCAACACCGTACAAAATACCTTTATTAGAAATGCAATCACCTACCTCAGGAATTACAATAGCAATTAAAGCAAGTATTGAAGCAGTTTAATCACTACCAGTTAGCCAAACTATGTCTCCAGTCTGTGAAAAAATAGCAACCAAGTCCAAGTGAAGAAGAAAGAGAAACAAAAGAATGGATAGCAAGAAAAGGCTATTATGAAAATCACTATTCACTGTATATTCTAGGGGTAGCAAGAGGAGAAAGGGAAGTAGAGCAGAGATAAAAACACAGAGAATCCACTCTGAGTCAGATTTCTTCCCCAAAATAATTCAATAATGAATATCAGTGAATTCAGAAAGACAAAGAATGAAGAAAGTAAGACAAGATAAAAAAAGAGAAACAAGAGAGAGAAAAGAAAAAATATAAGAAAAAGAGCTGTACTAAAAGAGCAGTGAAAGGAAAGTTTTTAATTGATTAATTTATTTTTTATTTTATTTTATTTTTTTAATTAGCTAGGAGGAGGGAGAAGGGGAGAGTGGGTAGAGGAGGTAGTAGTAGTGAAACAAGTACCTCTCGCAATGGATAAGACACCCAGTCCCCTAGCAATGGAAGATACCCTAAGAGTTAATTTTAGTCAACCTAAAGGAGGGGAGGGAGGAAGAGATACACCTTTATATAATATTGATAATAAAATATAGCAGGGTAAAAACCTGTCCCAGATTGCCTCAAGACTCCTGAGCAGAGGCAGCTGATTGTTAAAAACATGAAACAAACAAAAAAACAGGAAAAAAACCCTCAGGATAGTCAAGAATAGGAATAGACAGTTATGCAAATCTACTATCCACTGTATATTCTAGGGTAGCTCGAGGAGAAAGGTAAGTAGAGCAGAGATACATGCAGAGAGAGTCCACTCTGAGTCAGATGTCTTCCTGAAAATAATTACCAGATGTGTATCAGTGAATTCAGAAAGCCAAAGGAGGAAGGAAGAAAGGATGACAATAATGAGAAAAAGAAGAATAAAAGAGAGAGAGGGAGAGAGAAAAGAAAAAGATAAGAAAAAGAACAGTAATAAAAGAGCAGTGAAAGGAGAGAGTTATTTATTTATTTATTTATTTATTTATTTATTATTATTTAATAAGCTATGTGGGGTGTGTAGATAGTGGGTAGGGGAGGTGGGAAGAGTGAAACAAGTTACTGTAGCAGTGGATAAGACATTTTATTGTTTTTGTTGCTATAATAAAAGGAATTGATTTCTGGATTTCATCTACTACCTTAGTGTTTGCATAGAGGAATGCCACTGACTTTTGAATGTTAATTTTGTAGCCTGACACCTTACTGTATTGCCTGATGATTTCCAAAATCTTTTTGCTGGCTTCCTTAGTTTTTTGTGTGTATACTATCATGTCATCTGCAAATAGGGATAGTTTGACTTCTTCTCTTCCAATCTGTATCCCTTTAATTCCTTGCTCCTGCCTGATTGCTATGGCAAGAACTTCCAACACTATGTTGAATAGTAATGGTGATAGTGGGAAACCCTGTCTAGTACCTGATCTTAGGAGAAATGCTTCCAATTTTTCACCATTGAGTACGATATTGGCTGCAGGTTTGCTATATATAGACTTCACTATCTTGAGGAATTTTCAATCTAATCTCATTTTTGTAGACCTTTGATCATAAAGGGATGCTGTATTTTGTCAAAGGCTTTCTCTGCATCTATTGCTATGACCATGTGTTTTTTGATATTGCTTTTATTGATGTGGTGGATCACGTAGATTGATTTATGAATATTAAACCAACTTTGCATCCCTGGGATGAACTTCACTTGGTGAAGATGAAAAATCCTTTTTTAAAAAATATTTATTCATTTATTTATTCTCTTTTGTTTCCCTTGTTTTTTTATTGTTGTTGTAGCTACTGTTGATGCCATTGTTGTTGCATAGGACAGAAAGTAATAGAGAGAGGAGAGGAAGACAGAGAGAAGGAGAAAAAAACAGACACCTGCAGACCTGCTTCACTGCCAGAAAAGTGAACCCTCTGCAAGTGGGGACTGGGTGCTCGAACTGGAATCCTTATGCCGGTGCTTGTGCTTTGCACCACATGCACTTAACCCATTGCACTACTTCCTGACTCTCAAAAAATCTTTTAAATATACTGCTGTTTATAGTTGGCTAGAATTTTGTTCAATATATTAGCATCATTGTTCATAAGAGATATTGTTTTTAGTTTTCTTTTTTGGTTGTGTCCCTGTCTGCTTTTGGTATCAGAGTGATGTTTGCTTCATAGAAGCTGGAGGGGAGTATTCCAGTGTCTTCAATATTCTGGATGACTTTTAAAAGTAGAGGTATTAGTTCTTCTTTGAAGGTTTTGTAGAATTCATTGGTAAAACCATCTGGTCCAGGACTTCTATTCTTAGGAAGATTTTTGATAACTGTTTCGATTCTGTTGGCTGTGATGGGCCTATTCATAGTATTTAGTTCTTTTTTATTTAATTTTGGAAGTTCTTAGGCATCTAGCAAATGGTCCATTTCTTCCAGGTTGTCTAGCTTCGTGGTATATAGTTGTTCATAAACCTGAATGATATGTTGAATTTCAGCAGTGTCTATATCTCCTATTTCGTTTACAATGTGATTTATTTGATTCTTCTTCCTTTTTTGTTTTGTGAGTCTTGCAAAATGTTTGTTGATTTTGTTCACTATTTCTAAGAACCAACATTTACTTTCACTGATCTTGTGTATGGTTTTCTTATTTTCAATATTATTGATTTCTGCCCTACTTTAGTTATGTCTGTCCTCCTGGTTGCTTTAGGGTTCCTCTGTTTTTCTTCTTCTAGGTTTTTAAGGTATGCAATCAGGTTGTTCATTTGTGCTTTTTCTTGTTTCCTATTGTGTGCTTGTATAGCTATGAACTTCCCTCTCAGTATTGCCTTAGCTGTGTCCCAAGTATTTTGATAGCTTTTGTCTTCATATTCATTGAGCTCTTGAACCATTTCGAGTTCTCCCTTTATTTCCTCTTTGTTCCAGTAGTTGTTAAGTAGTGTACTGTTAATCTTCCACATTTTGGGACTATTACTAATCTTTTGTTGATGGTTAAGTGTTAGTTTAATTCCACTGTGGTTTGAGAAGATGCTTGGGATGATTTCAATGCTCTTGATTTGTTGATGCTGTCGTTGTGACCTATCATATGGCCTATCCTTGAGAATGACCCATGTGAACCTCAGTAGAATATGTATTCCATTTTCATGGAGTTAATGACTCTGAAAATGTCCAATACTTCTAGTTTATCTGTCTCCTCCTTTAGCTCCCTCATTTTTTTTAAATTTTCTGCCAGGATGATCTGTCAAGTTGAGAGAGTGGGGGTGTTGAAGTCCCCTACGATGGCTGCATTGCTGTTAATATATTTCTGTAGCTCTTTCAGTAGATGCTTGATGTATTTAGATGGTTTCTCATTGGGTGCATAGATGTTAATAATTGCTAAGTCCATTTGATTGACTTATCCTCTGAGCATTAAGTAATGACCATTCTTATCTTTTTTAAATTTTATTTATTTTAAAGTATATCCTTTCAGATATGAAAATAGCTTTTCCTGCCCTTTTTTGTGGGGCATTGACTTGTATGATAGTTTTCCATCCTTTCACTTTGAGTCTGTGTTTGTCTTGTTGAGTTAGCTGGGTTTCCTGTAGACAGCATATTGTTGGGTTATGTTTTCTGATCCATCTTCCTACTCTGTGCCTCTTAATAGGTGAATTCTGGCCTTTGACATTTATTGATATCATAGATAGAAGATATTTTAAGGCCATTCTTGTAGATTTTTAGGGTGTTCTGATATATGGCCTATTTATGGTGGTCTGACTGTTTATAGGAGACCTTTCAGAACTTCTTTCAGGACAGGCTTGGTGATAGTTGATTCCTTCAACTGTTGCTTTTCTGAGAAGGTTTTGATGGCTCCATCTAGTATTAATGACAGTCTAAAAGGATACAGTAGTTTTGGTTGAAAGCCTTTCTCATTGAGTACTCAGTAGATATCTTGCCATTCTCTTCTGGCCTATAATGTTTGTGTGGAGAAGTTTGCTGCTAATCTTATGGGTTTTCCTCTGTATGTGACCCTTTGTTTTTCTCTTTCAGCCTTCAGGATCCTTTATCGTTATTGCTTTCCAGTTGAACTATGATGTGTCTTGGTGTCTTTAACCTTTATGTCTTTGATGTTGTCTAGACTAGAGAAGTTTTCAGCTATTATGGCCTAAAGAATGCTTTTTTATCCTCCCTCTCTTTCTTAATCTGTTAAGCCATTAATGTGTATAATGTGTATATTGTTTCTCTTGAAGTCATCCCATTGAAATCTGTTGTTGTTTTCAGTATCTCTTAATCTATTTCTGAGACCTCTTACTTCTTTTTAGTTGTTTCTAATTTATCATTGATCTTGCTAATTCTGTCTTCAACCTCATTTATTTTATTCTCTCTCCCCTATATTGTAATTCATCTATTTTGTTACCCTGTTCTGATACTGTTTTATCTTGTTCAGTTAGTTGTGTTCTTAGCTCAGCTATTTCAGCTTTCACTCAGTTGTTGTTTCTGCATTTTTGAGGACAATTCTTTCAAACTCTTTACTCACTCCTGTGACTATTTCCTTAACAAGTGTATGGAAGTTAACCTCACTCTTTTGTGGTTCAACTTTTGGGGGGATTTTAGCTAGACAGTTTTGCTGGTTCATTTTGCCTATATTTTTTGTTGTTGTTGTTGATTTAACCATTCTATATAGTATGTTATGAGGTCCCTTTCTCAGTACTTTTCAAATTACTGATCACTCTTGCCTGTATTGACTCATGTCTAAGTAAGGTACTTAAAGAGTTCACAGTGTGGAAGTTAATAGTTGTTTCAATATTATTTCCATCTCTGAATTGGAGCACAGAGTCTATAAATCCTCTTTTGTTCTTTTTCTTCCCTATAGGATATGGGAGCCTGAGGGCTTTTAAACTATAAGTAGGCTTCTTAGCTTAATCACTCACTCCTAACCAAGAGATAGAGCAGGGTGTGGGAGAGATAACACAGTGTTTATGCAAAAAGACTCTCAAACCCCAAGGCTCCTCTCTGTACACGAATCACACGTGTTCACCCTCACAGATGGTTTGGTGGGTTCCTGCAGTCATTCTAGTCCTGCCTTGTTGAGGTCCTAGGTGGTCTCCTTTGGTCAAGGCTCTTTATTTCTTTTATTTTTCCAATTATCTTTATTGGATAGAAACACCCAGAAATCAAGGCATTAAGGGGATGATAAAGAGAGAGAGAGAGAAGATAAAGACAGACACACCTGCAGCATTGCTTCACCACTCTCAAAGCTTTAACCCTGCAGGTGGGAACTGGGGCCTTGAACCTGTGTCCATGCATATTATAACATGTGCCACCACATGGCCTTGAAACTCTTCCTTTGCATATTCATATAGATATAAAATCTTGGTATACAAAAAGTACTGGTATTTGCAATCTGAACACTATCAACAAACATGACTGCTAGGGTGATACTACTAGGACAGTTCCTCACTTCACAGCACTACGGAGAATTCTAATACTACCAAATTGTTCCAAAGAACAGAAAAGAAAAGAGCTCAAAAGTTTACTTCTTTTTTATGAACTATGTATAGCATTGATATGCTTGAACAATGCTTTGGCCTTTCTCTATCTCTTTTAAAAATAATTAAGGAGGCTGGCCAGTAGTGCAGCAAGTTAGGCACACATTGAACAAAGTGCAAGGACAGGCTTAAGGTTTCCAGTTCGAGCCCCTGACTCCCTACCTGCAGGGAGGTTGCTTCACAGGTGGTGAAGCAGGTCTGTAGATATCTATATTTCTCTCCCCCTCTCTATCTTCTCCTTGTCTCTCGATTTCTCTCTGTCCTATCCAACAACAACATCAATAACAACAATAATAATAACAACAGCAACAGAATGGAAAAAATGGCCTCTAGGAGCAGTGGATCCTTAGTGATGACACTGAACCCCAGAAATAACCTTGGAGGCAAAAATACATAAATAAATAAATAAACATTTTGTATTTAACAAAAGGCTAATCAGTGAGGGGGCTGAACAGTGGTACAACTGGTTAAACATATAACACCATGCTCAAGGACCTAGGTTCATACTTTGTACTCCCCGCCTGCAGAGGGGACAGAATGCTTCACAAGTAGTGAAGCAGATCTGCAGGTGTCTATCTTTCTCTCTCCCTCTTTTGCTATTTATCTCTGTCCTAGTCAATAAAAGAAATAGAAAAACAAAAGGAAAAAATGGCCCCCTGGAGCAGTGAATACATAGTGCTGCACCAGAGCCCCAGTCCTGGTGGCAATAATGAAAGAGAGAGAAAGAGACAAATATCAGTGAATAATTCCATTATTATATAGCATTTTCCTGAAATTCAATATGATAGTTTAGTAAAATAATGTTAATTTGTTTATAATAAGCCAGAAATTACACAAAGAATATCTCACTACCACTTAAATTTTTTATTAAGTTTTAGCCAATACAAATAAAATAGAGGAGTTAAATGTAAAATAAAAAGATAAAATGATAATTATTTGAATGTGATGTAGTTTTACCTGGAAAATATAAGAGAAACAACTAAAATACCATTTAGCTAATAAGGTAGTTCAGTACATTAGCTGGGCACAAAATTAATGTGTTTACATATTTACCAGTATGTAAACATTTTATTAATGATATTTACAAAATCCTTACAGTTTGACCAATCATTTGACTCAGCAGTTATTATGCATATTTCTAGGAATTCAGTCTACACTTAATGTAGCATTCTTATGAAGTGATGTTCAAGGCTATTCACTGCAGTATTATTTGACTATATGTCTAAATGGAACTATGTCTATGAAATATTCTACAAAAATAAAAAATATAGGTGGGCTGGGCAGTAGTGCAGCAGGCTAAGCACACATGGCATGAAATGCACTGATCAGTGTAAGGATCAGGGTTCGAGTCCCTGGCTCCCTACCAGCAAAGGGGGTCGCTTCACAAGTAGTAAAGCAGATCTGCATGTGTCTGTCTTTCTCTCCCCATCTCTGTCTTCCTCTCGTCTCTCAATTTCTCTGTTTCCTATCCAGCAACAGCAGCAACAACAACTATAATAAAATAACAACAACAATGGAAAAATGATGGCCTCCAGGAGGAGTGGATTCATAGTGTAGGCACTGAGCCCCAGTGATAACCCTAGAGGCAAAAATAAAATAATAAAATAAAATTAAAAAATAAAGATTTTTTAAAAAGGAAAAATTATAAGTTACTTTTATCTTAACACATTGGAAATAAGGATAAATAGTAAATTTAGATATTAATGAACTAAAGTTAGAAAGTTATATAAAGCTAAGAAAAGAGGTTGCCTAATGGAGAGAGCATGGGTGAATAAAGAGGAAATCAAGAACAAGGAAGAGAGGATGAATGTTCACTGTGTATATTTTTCTATAAATTTTCTATAAATTCTAGTCTCTGAGCCTAGAATTCTAGTTTTGGTTGGCCCCCAAAATGCTATCTATTTTTTTTTCTTTTAGGAAAACAAGGTAGTCATCTCTAAACTGTTGAGTAAGTCATAACATTTTTTCTTAAATTATCTGTGACAAATCTTTAAATGCAAAATTTATAAAATTACAATACAAATATATTTTGTGTTGACAAACAATATCACTCTGTGTAAGCAGTTAATGAATTTCACAGTTTACTGCATACTTTATCTATATAACATTATCTGTAATTTTTGAAGGTAAAAATACCAATAGAGAACTTAAAACTAAGGAGCTACTGATAATTATTACTGATATTTACTAATATATATTGAAATTACTGATAATTATTACTGATATTTACTAATATTTATTGATATTACTGATAATTATTACTGATATTATTACTAAATAATAGGACCATTGTGTATTGAGTGTCTGAAAAAGACTTAAGTGTAGATGTTGGAGAGGGGAGGGAGGATGACCCTCAAATCTGATGGAAAGGGAGGTTCTGGGTTGATACACAGTATTCTGAATTTAGAGAGAATATAAGTTATTCAGATGATTGAATGGGAAGAAGAGATACCACAGAGATGCAACATCTATGTGCTACATGCTGTCAAGAGCTGATGTAAGAGAAGAGAAAACTAGATGAAGAAGGCAGGGGTCAGAATAAGCATATTAAGTCAAAATAAAAAGCCTTCCTAGGAACATACTACAACAGACAAGGACTTGATTAGAACTATCATATTTGTGGCAAATTAGGAGACAAACAGATTAGTAGATATTCAGATAAGTATGTGGCATTTGATCACTGAGTTAAAATTAAGAGCAGACCAAGAAAAAAACTAAAGAACAAGTTTTTCAGGAAAATGTACTACTGCCTGTGAAAGGCACACAGTCGATAAAAGAAAATCTTGAAGCATTAAATTATATGGAAGAATGCCAATGTGAATGGGTAAAGTGAACAGGTGTGAAAATGAATTTGAAAAGGTAGGAAATTCTGCACAGTACAAGCTACTTCCTGGTCTCTTTGTGCACATTGAAAAAATAGTAATATATTGATTTCTTTGTGGAGAATGGACTTTAAGAGCAAGAAGAGGATGCAAGACATCAGATTGGAGGTTATTGCAGTGGTGGGAATAATGTTTTAGATTCGGATCTGGAATGGAGGTAGAATAAATTCAGCCTATTAAATTGTGATATTGTCAGTAACACAGTTTTTATATAAATAAGCAGGGAAAGTGAGGGGGTAATATTTGAAATGCAGGTCAGGAGATAGCTCACGGAGCAGAGTGCATGTTAAGAGACCCAGATTGGAGCCCCCAGTGTCACATGAGAACTTCATGCACAGTACAGGGAAAGTTCCATGATGGGTGCAGTTATGATGTCTCTCCTCTTGTTGTCTGTCCGTTTTCTCAATCTCCATGTCTTTAATTCTGGAGTTAAGAGAAGAAAAGAAAATAGTCAATCAGGAGTGGTGAAATTGTGTATGTGTGAGACTTTAGCAGGGGAAAAATTGATGAATTTGATATGTTTATGAGACATTCATAGAGTTGTTCACAAGACATGAACATAATATCCAGCAAGAATATCTATTATCCTAGAGGGGTGCTGTATTCTCATTGTGATCTACAAGGTATCACATGTCTGAGTTTCTAATAGTTTTGGTGAAGTACTTATCTTTATTGGATATCTTTTGTAATGCTCAAGTCTCACTTGGTGAATATGCAAGTTGCATATTCATCCTTGTGTAAATTTTGATAAAATTGTTTCCAAAAATTGGTTAATTTAATCTATTTTGTTAAATGTGTGGATAGTGTTGTTTATAGTATTTTTTTTCTTATCTGTCTATACTGTTCATAAGGTTGCTAATGATGTTTCTTTCATTTCTGATATTAGTAGTTTATGTCACTGATTGTTGCTTTGTTAGCCTGATTATCAGGTCTACCACTTTTATTGGCCTTTTCAAAGAACCAGCTATTTGTTTCAGTGATTTTTCTCTATGGGCTCCTCATTTTAAATTTCATTGATTTCTGTGTGCGTTTGTGTATGCTGGTGTCATACATATACATATACAATTTCACTGCTTCTGGAAGACTACTTTTTTAAAAAAAAATTTATTTATTTCCTCTTGTTGGCCTTGCTGTTTTATTGTTGTAGTCATTATTGATGTCACTGTTGTTGGATAGGACAGAGAGAAATGGAGAAAGGAGGGGAAGACAGAGAGGGGGAGAGAAAGACACCTGCAGAACTGTTTCACCGCCTGTGAAGCGACTCCCCTGAAGGTGGGGAGCTGGGGCTTCAACTGAGATCCTTAAGCTGGTCCTTGCACTTTGTGCCACCTGTGCTTAACCTGCTGCGGTATGGCCCGACTCCCAAGACTACTTTTTTTTTTATTAGTGATTTAATAATGATCAAAAAGATTGTGGGATAATTCCCACCATCAGAGTTTCATATCCTCTCCCCTCCATTAGAAGGGTCCCTATTCCTTATCCCTCTGGGACTACGGACTAAAGATCTGTATGGGTTGCAGAAGGTGGGAGGTCTGGCTTTTGTAATTGCTTCTCCATGAGACATGGGTGGTAACAGATCAATCCATATCTGCAGCTTATTTCTGTTTTTCCCTAGTAGGACAGGGCTCTGGGGAGATGGGGTTCCAGGACACATTGGTGAGGTCATCTGACCTGGGAAGTCAGGTTGGCATCATGGTATTATCTGAAATTTGGTGGCTGGAAAAGCATTATGATATAAAGAAGAACAAAGTGTTTAATAATCAGGAACCTAAAGATAAGAATATAGCAGATGAAATTTTGGATTCTCATGTTGAAAGTAGCTAGGAAGTCTATTTTATGTATATTTCAGTGGACCTTATGACTTTACTAATTTTTGCTTGAGCTTGACAACTAACATGCAGGTGGGCTACAAGTTTTGTTTGGGAAGATGGTGTATATACATCCCATTAACTGTAAACCCCATAGATCTGACCTAGGACCTATGTCTATTCATATTTAGCACAGGAGCCTATGTAACCTCTGCATCCCTATTGGTCTGAACTTACATTCCATGGTCACATCTAAGAACATTCTAGGTTGCACTTATTTTAGGACCCGTCTTCCTCGAGTAGCAGAGTATTGACCCAGCCTCCCTTTGGAGAGTCGAGTTGTTTCTACCATTGTTGTTATACATTGAAGATAGTGTCATGTAGAGGCCCACAAGAGGGTTTATGATGTTGTTCCTGATGGAGATGACCACTGATGGTGGAGAGTGGATCTGTTCGAGGTCTAGGTCCATCATACCTATGTAGGAATCCCTGAATTCCCTGACTACAGCCCTAGATTATAAGAGTGGCCTGCTAGTGACCAAAAGGGCCATCATTAAAGTATGCCAATCTCTTGCCCTTATCCAGCTTTTGTAGTCCTTACTTTATCTGACAGGATTAGGCTTAGAGTGATTGAGGGAAGTGAAATAGTAAGTAGGTGAGGAGGGTATCGAGGTCTAAGTAGAAACTATTTGATTAAGTACTTTATATTGTCTTTTTTAGGTCTTTCTATTTGCTTGCTGCACTTATTGAGTCATTGTAGACTATTATGCACTTTTGATTTAAGGTTTATATTTTACCCCTCTCTTATGGATACATGTGTACATATCATGGGCCCTGGTCTATATCTAGTTTCTGTAACTTTGCTAGGAAGTGTGCCAGCCAAAATGGAATTTAGGAGTCCTATGAGCTAGGAAAGGTTTCACCGGAGTATTGGAGCTGGAGGGTTGACATCTCAGGCCTGGTGTCTCTGGACACAATCTGAAGTGAAACATGCTGAGGTTGCACTGGTTGCACTGATTTGGTTGAGACCAACAGATACAGTATCAAACGGTATGGATCCAGAGAAGCATGAAGGAAAAAGCTCCAGAGGTTTCAGGACTGGGAGAAATATGAGTTTTATAGAGAATGATGAAGGTTCCATGCTGTCTTAGAGTTTAAGAAGGCAATGGATAGTTATTATTTTGACCAAGTTATTTGGGAATTTGGTTTACTTTGAAAATCCCATGGTTAGTTTCTGTATCATACAAGACCTTACCATGATTTATATCATTTAAATGCTATTTACAAATAACTATATCTTATATACTGAGAAGACTGGTTGTTTCTAACCTAATATTATAGGTGATTTAGTATTTAAAAATAGTTATTATTAGGAATGTATTAACAAATTAAGCTCACTGTTAAAGTTCAGTTTACTAATTTGAAACCAAAGTAGTTAGACTGAAGGAATATATACTCAGAACTGAAATTTATGCATTCAAAAGCTCAAGACATTCAATCTAGTTTCCTCTCATATTGATTAAATAATGGTTTATAAGACCATAAATTAATATGAGTATATATTAATACCATGCCCACCACCAAAAGTCTGTCCCCTCCCCCTACTCCCTTATAAGTAGAGCTGAAATTCTACCCTATAACCCCCACCCCCTGAGTTCTTTACCAAACTCAATCAAATTCTGCTTTGCTTTTCCATTTTTCTCAACTTCTGTTTATGAGTGGGATCATCCCATACTTGTCTGTCTTTTTCCCTCTTTCTCTCTGTCCTCTCTCTCTCCTCTCTCTCTCCTCTCTCTCTCCTCTCTCTCCCCTCTCTCTCCCCTCTCCCCTCTCCCCTCCCCTCCCCTCTCTCTCTCTCTCTCTCTCTCTCTCTCTTTGTCTTTCTTTTGCCTTCATGGTTATCACTGGGGCTTGGTGCTCCTGTGGCCATTTTTTCAGTTCAATTCAATTTCTTTTATTTTTTGGGGGGGGGGATAGAACAGAGAGAAATTGAAAGGGGGCAGGGAATATAGGGAGAGAGAAAGGCAGGCAGCTGCAGACCTGCTTCACTGCTTGTGAAGCACCTACCCCTCCTTACAGGTGGGGAGCCGGGGTGCAAACCTGGACCCTTGCATGGGTCCTTGCCTTTTGTACTATGTACCATTATTCTGATTCACCACTTCCAGGCCCCCTGGTCTTTATTTTTCTGGCTTATCTCACTTAACATAATTGCTTCTAGCTCCATCCAAGATGGGTTTCCATTGTGTATATGTGCCACAATTTTCTCTGCCATTCATCTGTTGTTGGACACCTTGGTTGCTTCCAGGTTTTGGCTAGTATGACTTTTACTGCTATGATCACAGATGTACACATATATTTTGGCATGGTTGTGCTTGACAACTTAGGCTATATTCCTAGGAAAGAAATCACTTGGTCATGAGGAAGGTCCCTTTCTAAACCTTGTGAGGATTCTCCAGACTACTTTTCACAGGGGTGTTATCCACTTACATTCCCACCAGCAGTGCAGGAGGGTTCCTTTGTCCCCACAATGTCTCCTGTATTTGTTGTTGTTATTGTTTCCTTTGTATGATATTGTCACAGGGGTGAGGTAGTATCTCATTGTTGTCTTTATTTACATTTCTCTGACAATCAGTGACCTGGAACAATTTTTCATATGTTTGTTGGACTTCTTTATCCCTTCTATAGTGAATATTCTGTTTCATGTCCTCTAGCCACTTTTGGATTGAGTCATTTGCTTTTTTGTTGCTAGTTTGGCGAGCCCTTTATATATTGTGATTATTAGCCTCTTGTCTGACATATGGCTTGTATAGATCTTCTCTTTTTTTTTTCCTTTCAACTCCAGAAAGAAAGGCATGCTGATGGGGAGAAACAGACAAATACCAAGAGCACTTTAACACCACTACACCACAGAGTTTCCCCTTGTACTAGATAGATAGATAGATAGATAGATAGATAGATAGATAGATAGATGATAGATAGTAAGATAGGCAGACAGACAGACAGGCAAAGAGAGAAACAGGTAGGAGAGAGAAAGAGAAAGAAATCAAGGCTTCCTTCAATGCAGTGGAAGCTTGGCTTGAACCTGGGTTTTACACTTGGCAAAACAATATACTATTCAAGTGAGTTATTTTGACAGCTCAATTAAAATACTTTTATGATTAATTTAGATTAATTTGCTCTCCCTTTCTTATTTTCCTAAAATGGAGGCCTAAATGATTGATTTTAGATATTTGTTTTTAATGTATTCTATGCTATAAGTTTTCAAAGTACTTATTTTGTGACCCACCCAAATTTTCATAAATAGTATGTTAATTTTGATTTAGTTCAAATATTTACTTTTTTGACGTGTATTATTTAGAAACACAGAGATTGAGTGCACAAAGGACTTGTGTGCAGGAGGACTCAGGTTCAGTCCCTGGTACCACCGCTCACAAAGTTGAACTGTACTCTGGAATGGAAAAAAAAAATCTTAAATCTATTGGTCTTTAAGACATGTTCATTTATCTTTCTCTTACTAATTTCTGTTTTATTTCCTTTCTGGTCTAAGAATAGACAGCCTTTGTATTTTTTTCTAGTTTTTTTTTTTTTTAATTTCTTAAGGTGTATTTTATGACAACTGCTTTCCTGGGTTCCACAAAACTCTACTGAACTCTGGCTTTAGATTCTTTCAGCTTGACTCTCACTCTCACCTCCCTCCCAAGAATTTCATTCTTTTCTTCTCTGGGATTACCTAAGTAATTTACTTCAGTAGATGGAGTTATCTTTGAGTAACCTTTACTTCTAGTCGTAAAAAAAAAAAAAAAAATCCCTTAGTCAAAAGAACAGAAGAACCTGGTGACACTTTTTAAATAGGGAAAAGAGAAATACCAGGAGATGAGAATCAACATAGGTCACATTCTTCTCAAATCTCTTTCAACAGTGAAAACAAAACACCAGTTAATGTTTCAATAGATCTTTCTTCCACATTAGTTAAATAAGAAAACTGAGAAGGAGGAATTCAAACAAACATGTATGGTTTCAGTTGTTAATATATCATTTTGTTTAAAAGAGAAAAAAGGCTAATGGGGGATCAAATGATGGGAAGGGCAAGAGCAAACTAATCTTAATATCATTTTGGAAATTCTGTTTTCACATGCATATTGCCATAACCTCACATTTAAAAAAATATATATATATAAGGGTTTTTGGTGCTTGCTCTCAAGTAATGACTTTTCTGATAGAATCCCCTTCCTCTTTTTTTTTTCTCTTGTCCTACTTTGAAAATGTCATTATTGTCTTCAAACATATTGGTATAATCTACCTGTTCATAAAATAAGTCAAACTATGCTACATAAATCTGGAGTACAATGACAGGACTCCATAATAGCACATTAATTTATAGATTCAACTATTTTCTTGGAGCAGTAAGATAGTGGGAACTGTGTTTATCTTCTTTTCTGATTTCTCATACTCCTTAAGTAAGATGAATCAGCACTATTTCTCCTTCCAAAAAAAAGGATGCAAATGTATATTGTATGCACCATTTGAGGGAAAGAACACAAGTTATTTTCTATCTCTTTGAAAAGAATAAATATGAAATTAAAATGTAGTGTGGACTCAGGAGAAAATTTCTTTTTTTATTTTTATTTATTTATTTATTTTTATTTTTTTATTGGGGAATTAACATTCAACAGTAAATACAATAGTTTGTACATGAATACCATTTCCCAGTTTTCCATTTAACAATACAACCTCCACTAGGTCCACTGTCATACTTTTTGTATCTGTATTCTCCCCATGCACTCACCCCAGAGTCTTTTACTTTGGTGCAATACGCCAATTCCAGTTCAGGTTCTACTTGTGTTTTCTTTTCTGATCTTGTTTTTCAACTTCTGCCTGAGAGTGAGATCATCCCATATTCATCCTTCTGTTTCTGACTTATTTCACTGAACATGACTTTTTCAAGGTCAATCCAAGATAAGCTGAAAACGGTGAAGTCACCATTTTTTATAGCTGAGTAGTATTCTATTGTATATATATACCACAACTTGCTCAGCCACTCATCTGTTGTTGGACAACTGGGTTGCTTCCAGGTTTTGGATATTACAAATTGTGCTGCCAAGAATGGATGGGTGTGTTGGGTTCGTTAGGATATATCCCCAGGAGAGGAATTCCAGAATGATAGGGTAGGACCATTTCTAGCCTTCTGAGAGTTCTCCAGACTGTTCTCCACAGAGGTTGGACCAATTTACATTTCCACCAGCACTGCAGGAGGGTTCCTTTGACCCCACAACCTCTCCAGCATTTGTTGTTGCTACAATTTCTGATGTTTGACATTCTCACAGGAGTGGAGTAGTATCTCATTGTTGTCTTTCTTTGCATTTCTCTGTCAATCAGAGACTTGGAGCATTTTTTCATGTGTTTCTCGACCTTCTGGATCTCTTCTTTGGTGAATATTCTGTCCATGTCCTCCCCCCATTTTTGGATGGGGTTATTTGTTGTCCTGTTGTTGAGATCTGCAAGTTCTTTATATATTCTGGTTATTAGCCTCTTGTCTGATGTATGGCATGTAAAGATCTCCCATTCTGTGAGGGGTCTCTTGGTTTGGGTAGTAGTTTCTTTAGCTGTGCAGAAGCTTTTTAATTTGATGTATCCCCACAGGTTTATGCTTGTCTTAGTCTTCTTTGTACATTTTATTGTATATGTCTTTAAAATTTATGTGGAAAAGAGTTCTGCCAATATTTTCCTCTAAGTATCTGATAGTTCCTGGTCTAACATCCAAATCCTTGATCCACTTGGAATTTACTTTTTTATTTGGTGCAATATAGTGGTTCAGTTTCATTCTTCTGCATGTGTCAATCCATTTTTTCCAACACCATTTGTTAAAGAGACACTGTTTTCCTCATTTAATAGTCTGGTCACCTTTGTCAAAGCTTAGATGTCCACTGGTATGGGGGCTTCCTTCTGGGCTATCAATTCTATTCCATTGGTCAGTGTATCTATTCATGTTCCAGTACCAAGCAGTTTTGATGACAATGGCCCTAAAATACAATTTGAGATCTGGGGGTGTGATGCCTCCAGTTCTGTTCTTTCTTATCAAGATTGTTTTGGCAATTCTAGGTCTTTTTCTGGCTCCACATAAACATTTATAGCATTTGTTCTAATCTCTTGAAAATGTGGTTGGTATCTTGATGGGGATACGATTAAATTTGTATATGGCTCTGGGTAGTATATTCATTTTGATGGCATTAATCCTTCCAACCCATGAACATGGAATATCATTTCCTCTTCTTTGTGTCTTTTTCTATTTCCTTGAATAGTGACTCATAATTTTCAGTAAACAAGTATTTCACTTATTTGTTTAGGTTTATTCCTAGGTATTTTGTTGTTTGTGTTGCTATAGTAAAAGGAATTGATTTCTGGATTTCATCTACTACCTTAGTGTTTGCATAGAGGAATGCCACTGACTTTTGAATGTTAATTTTGTAGCCTGACACCTTACTGTATTGCCTGATGATTTCCAAAATCTTTTTGCTGGCTTCCTTAGTTTTTTGTCTGTATACTATCATGTCATCTGCAAATAGGGATAGTTTGACTTCTTCTCTTCCAATCTGTATCCCTTTAATTCCTTGCTCCTGCCTGATTACTATGGCAAGAACTTCCAACACTATGTTGAATAGTAATGGTGATAGTGGGAAACCCTGTCTAGTACCTGATCTGAGTGGAAATGCTCCCAATTTTTCACCTTTGAGTATGATATTGGCAATAGGTTTGCTATATATAGACTCCACTCTCATCAGGAATTTTCCATCTCTTCCCATTTTTTGTAGTGTTTTGATCATAAAGGGATGTTGTATTTTGTCAAAGGCTTTCTCTGCATCTATTGCTATGACCATGTGGTTTTTGGTCTTCCTTTTGTTGATGTGCTGGATCACCTTGATTGATTTACATATATTAAACCAACCTTGCATGCCTGAGATAAACCCCACTGCTGTATCCTGTTGTCTATAATTTTGTTCAATATTTTTGCATCTATGTTCATCAGAGATAGTGGTCTATAGTTTTCTTTTTTCATTGCGCCCCTGTCTGCTTTTAGTATCAGAGTGATGTTTGCTTCATAGAAGCTGGAAGGGAGTATTCCAGTGTCTTCAATCTTCTGGAAGAATTTTAAAAGTAGAGGTATTAGTTCCCCTTTTAAGGTTTTGTAGAATTCATTTGTAAAATCATATGGTCCAGGACATTTATTTTGGGAAGATTTTTGATAACTATTTTAATTTCATTAGCTGTGATGGGCCTGTTCATGTTATCTACTTCCTCTTTACTTAGTTTTGGAAGTTGGTAGGTATCTAATAAATAGTCCATTTCTTCCAGGTTCTCTAGCTTCGTGGTATATAGTTGTTCATAGAAGCCTTGCATGATATGTTGATTTTCTGTGGTGTCTGTTGTGATATCTCCTCTTTCATTCACTATCCGATTTAATTGGGTCTTCTCCCCTTTTTGTTTTGTGAGTTTGCCTATAGATTTGTCGATTTTGTTCATTCTTTCGAAGAACCAACATTTACTTTCATTGATCTTGTGTATGATTTTCTTATTTTCAATGTTATTGATTTCTGCCCTATTTTTAGTGACTTCTGTCCTTCTGGCTTCTTTAGGGTTCCTTTGTTCTTCTCCTTCTAGGTCTTTTAAGATGTTCAATCATGCTGTTTATTTGTGCTTTTTCTTGTTTCCTAATGTGTGCTTCTATGGCTATGAACTTCCCTCTCAGTACTGCCTTAGCTGTGTCCCAAATATTTTGATAGCTTGTGTCTTCATTTTCATTGAATGTCTGAAAACATTTTGATTTTTTCCTTTATTTCCTCTTTGACCCAGAAGTAGTTAAGAAGTGTACTATTGAGCTTCCACATTTTGGAACTATTACTAATCTTTCGTTGATGGTTAAGTGTTAGTATAATTCTACTGTGGTCTGAGAAGATGCTTGGGATGATTTTAATGCTCTTGAATTTGCTAATACTGTCTTTGTGGCCTAACATATGGTCTATTCTTGAGAATGACCCATGTGGACTTGAGTAAAATGTATATTCCAGTTTCTTGGGATGAATGACTCTGAAAATGTCCAATAGTCCTAGTGTATCTATCTCTTCATTGTTAACGAGCATAAATCAGACCACCATCCTCTGCAAGGAAGCAAAAGATCTTTATTCACGAACTCAAGTCTGGGCTGAGTGGCAGCTAGTAACAGTCTACCAGCTCGACCCTGAACCGGGTTCAAACCACACAATTTATAGGAATTTAAAATACACTCAGGGAGGGGGAACACACCATCTTAACAATCTATATCCAATTACATCATATGGAAAGTGCGGAATCCAATTATTTCAATCCAAGCAAAAAGAGGGATCCATTCAAAGCAAAGCGCGGGCAAATTTTAAACATTGCAAAACCACACAACCAATGGGACTTAACCAGGGTTTAGATCCCCAAGTCCCCCTACCATCTGACCATACCATCTGGAGACCAGTATACCTCTAAAGCTCTGCAAAGGTCCCGATAAGGCTAGCCCTCATGCAGAACTCTACAAAAACACCCGATGGCCTCCACTGATTAGTCCTGTTTTTCAAAGGGAAAAGGGCAAGGGACTTTTCACTCCACTCAGCAAACAACTTAACTTCTAAGAGAAAAGTGGAACTTAAAACTTAAAACCTAAAACTAAAATGGGAACTTAAAATCTACTTAGATGCATCTCAGAGAGGGGGTTTTTAATGTAACAGCTTGTTACTGCCTGTCACATTCGTTTAGCTTCCTTATGTCTTTATTCATTTTCTGCCTGGATGATCTGTCAAGTTGAGAGAGTGGGGTGTTGAAGTCCCCTACTATGACTGTGTTGCTATTAATATATTGCTGTATCTGTTTCAGTAGACATTTGATGTATTTAGATGGCTTCTCATTGGGTGCATAGATGTTAATAATTTTGAAGTCCTCTTGATTGACTGATCCTCTAAGCATTAAGATGTGTCCATTCCTATCTTTTTCAATCTTATCTATTTTAAAGTCTATAGTGTCAGATATGAGAACTGCTGTTCCTGTCCTTTTTTGTGGGCCATTGGCTTGTATGATAGTTTTCCATCCTTTTACTTTGAGTCTGTGTTTGTCTTGTTGAGTTTGGTGGATTTCCTGTAGACAGCATATTGTTGGGTTGTGTTTTCTGATCCATCTTCCTACTCTGTGTCTTTTAATGGGTGAATTCAGGCCATTGACATTTACTGGTATCAAAGATTGAAGATATTTTAAGGCCATTCTTGTAGATTTTTAGGGTGTTCTGATATATGGCCTATTTACGGTGGTCTGACTGTTTATAGGAGACCTTTCAGAACTTCTTTCAGGACAGGTTTGGTGATAGTTGATTCCTTCAACTGTTGCTTTTCTGAGAAAGTTTTGATGGCTCCATCTAGTCTTAATGACAGTCTAAAAGGATACAGTAGTCTTGGTTGATAGCTTTTCTCATTGAACACTCGATAGATATCTTGCCATTCTCTTCTGGATTATAGTGTTTGTGTGAAGTCTGATGCTAATCTTATGGGTTTTCTTCTGTAGGTGACTCTTTGTTTTTCTCTTGCAGCCTTCAGGATCCTTTCTTTATTGTTATTGCTTTCCAGTTTAAATATGATGTGTCTTGGTGTCTTTAATTCTGGGTTAATTCTGTTGGGGACCATCTGGACTTCTTGAACCTTTATGTCTTTGATGTTGTCTAGACTAGAGAAGTTTTCAGCTATTATGGCCTGAAGAATGTTTTTTATCCTCCCTCTCTTTCTTCATCTGTTAAGCCAATAATGTGTATATTGTTTCTTTTGAAGTCATACCATAGGAATCTGTTGTTGTTTTCAGTATCTCTTAATCTCTTTTTGAGATCTCTTCTTTTTTCTTTGTCTGTAATTCATCCTCAATCTTGCTAATTCTGTCTTCAGCCTCATTGATTCTATTCTCTCTCCCATATACTGTTTTCTGGAGTTCATCTATTTTGTTACCCTGCTCTGATACTGTTTTAGCTTGTTCAGCTATTTGTGTTCTTAGCTCAGCTATTTCAGCTTTCAGCTCTTTAATAACCTTGAGATAATTAGTGCTTTCTTACAGATTCTTATTTGTTATTCCTGTATTTCTGATGATTATTCTTTCAAACTCTTTACTCACTGCTGTGATTATTTCCTTAGCTAGTGTTTGTATGTTGACCTCATTATTTTGTGCTTCACTCTTTGGGGGGCTTTTAGCTGGACTCTTGTCCTGGTTCATTTCTCTATTATTTCTTCTTGTTGGTTTAACCTTTTTATATATTATGTTATGAGTTCGCTCTCTCAGTACTTTTCAAATTACTGATCGCTATTGCCTGCGTTAACTTGTGGCTTAAAAGCCTCCTTTGTACTTTTTCTTCCCTGTAGGCTATGGGATCCTGAGGGCTTTTAAATTATAAGTAGGCTTATTAGCTTAATCACTGACTCCTGACTAAGAAATAAAGCAGGGTATGGCAGAGATAATCCAGTGGTTATGCAAAGAGACTTTCACAGCCCCACTGCTATGCCACCAAGGTATAGGTCTTCTCCTGAGTTTCCTGGTTATATCTCTGTCCTCTAATGTCACTTCCTGCTGCTGCTCCAGATTCTGAGAGCAGTAGCAATGGAGACTCAGAGTTGCACTTGGTGAGTTTCTGGGAGTCCTCTCCTCCCTTCAGCCTTCCCCTTGTTGGTGGAAAGGACTGGAGGTTGTGTCTTTGATAAAATTCCAGACTTTACCAGCCACCTAAAATCTACCTAGGCTCCTCTCTGTCCACCAGCCACACATGTTTGCACTCACCAGTGAGTTGCTGGGTTCCTGAAGTCTTTCTAGTCCTGTCTTGTTTCTGTCCCAGGTGGTCTCATTTGGTATTCCTAGTTGATCCAGGTGAGGAGAGAAGAGGAGAGGAGAGGAAACAGATCTGCTGCTGCTCTTATCTCCGCCTCTGGAAGTCAGGAGAAAATTTCTTAACCTTCTGTCTGAACTTCACTCTGTCCTACTTCCTGTCACCTAAAATTTGTGATTGAGAAATATCTAATAAAAAAATTCTCATGTTATATTTCAGATAATTTTTTAAAGACTTGAAAGTTTTTCTTTTTTTTAAATTTATTTTTTATTTAAAGGATAAATTAACAAAACCTTAGGGTGGGAGGGGTACAACTCCACACAATTCCCACCACCCAATCTCCATATCCCATCCCCTCCCATGATAGCTTTCCCATTCTCTACCCCTCTGGGAGTATGGACCCAGGGCCATTGTGGGTTGCAGAAGGTGGGAGGTCTGGCTTCTGTAATTGCTTCCCCACTGAACATGGATGTTGACTGGTTGGTCCATACAACCAGTCTGCCTCTCTCTTTCCCTAGTAAGGTGGGTCTCTGGGGAAGAAGAGCTCCAGGACATATTGGTGGGGTCTTCAGTCCAGGGAAGCCTGGCCAGCATCCTGATGGCATCTGGAACCTGGTGGCTGAAAAGAGAGTTAACATACAAAGCCAAACAAATTGTTGAGCAATCATGGACCCAAAGGTTGGAATAGTGGAGAGGAAGTGTTGGGGGGGGGGGGGGTACTCACTGCAAACTCTAGTGTACTTCTGTTTTCAGGCATATATTTTGCAGTAGTTTATGGATACGTGTGAACATCTGCTCTCTCTCACAGAACTTGGTCTATATCTAGGTTTTGGGACTTTGTTAGAAAGTGATCCACCTGGGATGGAATTAGAGAATATTATGAAAGGAAAGGTCTCACCCGAGTAATGAAGCTGAAGGGTTGTCATTCCACACCTGAAGTCTCTAGACACAGTCTGAGCTGAAGCATGTTGAGGTGGCAATCGCTGCATTGATTAGGTTGCAATCGGCAGATACAATATTATTTGATATGGATTGGGAGAGGCATGCAGGAAAGTGGGCCCTATCCTAAGGTTCTAAGACTGGGGGAAATAAAGGCTCTATAGTGGAGATGTGAGGTTCCTGCTGTCTTAGGGTTCAAAAAGACAATGGATCAGAGAAGGTGGGTTCATTTTTCTTGATAGCTGTATAGTATTCCATTGTGTATATATACCACAGATTTCTCAGCCACTCATTTGTTGTTGGGCACCTGGGTTGCCTCCAGGTTTTAGCTATTATGAATTGTGTTGCTATGAACATAGGAGTACACATCTCTTTTTGGTTGGGTGTTATGAAGTCCTTGGGGTATAACCCCAGGAGAGGAATTACTGGATCATTATGAATCTTATTACTGAGTAATAAGTAACATGCACTGTAGTACTCATCACAGTTATTCTATTGTGTGTTCTATTGCTATTACTGAAGTACTCACTATATATATCTTTTCCTAGTTTCATGTCTCATGCATTCCCATTAGGAAGAGTTATCCTGCTCCTACCCTGGCCATTTAAATCATACTTAGTGATATGACTTGTCTTTGCCACTAGACTGTAAGTAGAAGTGACAGACACATCTTATGAATCAAAGCTTTTACAACCATTGCTTGACTTGGCTATTTCTCTTTTGCCATTCCATAAGGATAGAATTTCCTTATGACATATTTTTTGACATTTTGTGAAGTGGAGTCTGTTATTATTCCCATTTCTCTCTGAGAAAGGTAAGGCTGAAAGATTATGTTATTACTCTAACCACGCAGATACTTGTGGGAATTGTCGTTTCACAAATTAACAGAAATCTATGTTGTGAGAGGTAAAGTAGTGGGTAGTGCTTTGAACTTGAAAGCAGGAAGTACCAAGTTTGATCTCCAGAATTCTGATGATCTAGGGTGGTGCTCTGGTCCTCTATTTCTAGTTCTCATTTATAAATAGTTCTTAATAATAAAAAACTCCTGCATATTATATCATATACGAAACATGTCCTTCATAAATATTTTTTATCCCAAAATTTAAGGTTTATATAAAATCCTTAAATAAAATGTTCTGCTACAATAATCAATGATTATTGTAGTTAAAGAAAATTTAAACAAAGACCAGTGTCATTTGATATCATCACACTATGAACTAGGATTGTAATGACATAGCAATAAGACAAAAATTGTGTTCAAGGCTTGAATCAAAACAACTATTCCTGAAGTCAACAGCAAGGTCAGGATACTGACTTTCTGGGGGGTTTCCGGAAGATGGCGGACTGAGAAGCTGCTAGTGGCTTGAGCTCTGATCACATCTTCTGGAAACGGTAGGATTTTCTGCCTTTAGTAGGCCAGTCAATAAGGGGTCCTAGCAGTGACACCAAGGAGGTGACTATAACTTAATTTGGGTTAAGAATTAGAGTAGAGGTGGTGCGGACTACTGGGTGGGCTGCTCCAGACTTCCCAGGCGGCAGCAGGCAAGGTGGGTGTGCCAGCACTGTCCTCGGCCCAGGAAGGCAGCTCCTCGGCCGGTTGCAGAGCGCTGCTGGGCGGCCGGCAGAGGACCAGGAGGGAGCACTGTAGCTTGGGGGCTTTCTCTTGGGAGTCTCCGGGGATCACCATGACCCTGAGGGCGGATCCGAGGACATCCTTGAGTACAGCTCTCATTGGATCAAAAGGACTTGGAGCTAGTTTTCATTTTTGAGAGATTCTTTTAAAAAGCTTCGGGGGGGGGGGTTTCCCGGAAGATGGCAGACTGAGAAGCTGCTAGTGGCTGAGCTCTGACCACATCTCCTGGAAGTGGTAGGATTATCTGCCTTTAGCAGGCCAGCAAATAAGGGGTCCTAGTGGTGACACCAAGGAGGTGACTATAACTTAATTTGGGTTAAGAATTAGAGTAGGGAAAAAAGGGGGAAATTTTTTTTTCTTCCTTTTAATTTTCAAGCATACCTCCTTCCCAGCCCCCCCATAACCAGTCCCTGGGGACCAGCTTCTAGCAGGGGAGGGGAGCTCCTTTTCTTTATCAAATTCCTGCCCCACCAGGGAGTATCATTAATTCTAAGTTAATACCCTTCTGAAACCTCTGGCCTTTTTTCTTTCTAAGTAGCCAAACCCCCCCCACTCACCCCGCATAGCTAATTAAATAATTAACATTAAATACAAAAAACCCTTTCCTTTCACTGCCATTTTATGACTGTTCTTGTTCTTATCTTATTCTTTTTTCACTCTCTCTCTTTTTTTAAATTATTTATTTTTTCTTTTTCTCATTCTTGTCATCCCTTCTTCCTTAATCCTACAGCTTCCAAAGTCACATCCCCCAGCCCCCACACAACAGTGTGCTTTTTTGAATTCACTGATACACATTTGGGAATTTCCTTTCACTGCTCTTTAATTACAGCTCGTTTTCTTATCTTTTCCCTTTTCTCTCTCTCGTCTCTCTCTCTCTCTCTCTCTTTTTAATCTTGTCATACACTTCTTCCTTCTTCTTTGCCTTTCTGAATTTGTGAATTATTTTGGGGAAGAAATCTGACTCAGAGTGGACTCTCTATGTGTGTATCTCTGCTCTAGTTCCCTTTCCCCTCTTGTTACCCCTAGAATATACAGTGGATAGTAGATTTGCATAACTGTCTATTCTTGCTATCCTTTCTTTTCTCTTTCTTCACTGAGATTTGGTTACTATTTTTTCACGGACTGGAGAAATTGTTTCACTAACAGGTAATGATTAAACTACTTCAATACTTGCTTCAGTTGCTACTGTAATTCCTGAGGTTGATGAGTGCAATTGTCATAAAGGTATTTTGACAGTGTTACTTATACTCAAGACACAAAAACTGAGGAACAACAGAGCATAAAAAAAAGGAAACACATAAATCAAAAAAATGGGTAGATCAAAAACAAATAAAACTGCTACTCCAATGAATGAAGACAAGAGCCCAGAAGAAACTACAAATCAGCCAGAAGTAACCATAGATAAAAAAAGAATGCAAGCAATAATAAACTTATTAATCACAGAAATGAAAACAACATTGGAGGAAAGGAATGGCAGTATCAGGGAAACAACAGTTGAGACCCCCCAAGGAAAATACTGATTATCTTGAGGCAATTAGAGAACTGAAAGCTGAAATAGCTGTAATGAAGAAAGAAGCTGAGGCAAGGGAAATCAGACTAACAGAAGCAGAGAACAGAATTAGTCAGACAGAGGATGAGTTAGAGAAAACTAAGAAAGAGGTGAAAGAGCTTAAAAAGAGATTGAGAGACACTGAAAACAACAACAGAGACATATGGGATAATCTCAAAGGAAGTAACATTCACATAATTGGCCTGCCAGAGGAAGAAAGAGAGGAAGGGGAAGCAAACATTCTAGAGGAAATAATACAAGAAAACTTCTGAGACCTGAAAGGACCTCAAGTTTCAAGAGGCCCAGAGAGTACCAAACAGAATCAACCCAGACCTGAAGACACCAAGACACATCATAGTCACAATGATAAGAAGTAAGGATAAAGAAAGGATCCTAAAGGCTGCAAGAGAGAAACAAAAAGTCACATACAAGGGAAAACCCATAAGATTATCTGCAGACTTCTCCACTCAAACTCTAAAAGCCAGAAGGGAGAGGCAAGATATCTATCGAGCCCTGAATGAAAAAGGGTTTCAACCAAGGATAATATATCCTGCAAGACTTTCATTCAAACTAGATGGAGGGATCAAAACCTTCTTAGATAAACAACAGTTAAAGGAGGCAACCATCACCAAGCCGTCCCTGAAAGAGGTTCTGAAAGACCTCTTATAAACAAGAACATCACTATAATACTTGCAATATATCAGAGCAAACAAACTTTTTTTTGAACAATGGCACTATAATACATTAAATCCATAATATCAATAAATGTCAATGACTTAAACTCACCCATCAAAAGGCACAGGGTGGGGGGATGGATGAGAAAACATAACCCAACCATATGCTGCCTGCAAGATCCCATCTGTCACAACAAGATAAACAAAGACTTAAAGTGAAAGGACTGAAAACTATCATACAGGCTAACGGACCACAAAAAAGGGCAGGGACAGCCATTCTCGTCTCAGACACGATAGATTTTAAATTAAATAAAGTAATAAAAGATAGGCAAGGGCATTACATAATGATTAGAGGATCAATCAGCCAAGAAGACTTAATAATTATTAACATCTATGCACCCAATGAGGGACCATCTAAATACATTAAGCACCTACTGAAATAATTTCAAAAATACATCAATAGTAATACAATAATAGTGGGAGACTTCAATACCCCACTCTCACACTTAGACAGATCAGCAAAGCAGAGAACCAATAAAGATATAAGAGAATTGAATGAAGAGACTGACAGACTAGACCTCTTGGACATTTTCAGACTCCTCCACCCCAAGAAACTGGAATACACCTTCTTTTCAAATACACATAACACATACTCAAGGATAGACCACATGTTAGGCCACAAAGACAGCATCAATACATTCAAGAGCATTGACATCATCCCAAGTATCTTCTCAGACCACAGTGGAGTGAAACTAACATTTAACAACAAACAGAAAATTATTAAAAGACACAGAATTTGGAAACTAAACAACATGCTCCTTAAGAACCACTGGGTCAGAGACTCACTCAAGCAGGAAATTCAAATGTTCCTGGAAACAAATGACAATGAAGACTCAACCTATCAAAATATTTGGGACACAGCTAAAGCAGTACTGAGAGGGAAACTTATAGCCATACAATCACATATTAAACAACAAGAAGAAGCTCAAATGAATGACCTTACTACACACCTCAAGGACTTAGAGGAAGAGGAACAAAGGAACCCTAAAGTAACCAGAAGGACAGAAATCACTAAAGTTAGAGCAGAAATAAAAAAAACATCGAAAATAAAAGAACCATACAAAAGCTCAATGAAGCCAAATGTTGGTTTTTGAAAGATTAAACAAAATTGAGAAACCCCTAGCCAGACTCACCAAACACAAAAGAGAAAAGACTCAAATTAATAGAATTGTAAACGATGGAGGAGATATCATAACTGACACCACAGAAATCCAGAGAATCCTGCGAAACTTCTATAAAGAACTATATGACACCAAACTAAAGAATCTGGAAGAAATGGAAAAATTCCTAGAAGCATATGCCCTTCCAAAACTGAACCAAGAAGAACTACAAAATCTAAATGCACCAATCACAGACAAAGAAATTGAAACAGTTATTAATAATCTTCCCAACAACAAAAGTCCTGGACCAGATGGCTTCACAAACGAATTCTACAAAACTTTCAGGAAACAGTTAGTACCCATACTTTTTAAGCTTTTCCATAAGATTGAAGAAACAGGAATACTCCCTTCTACCTTCTATGAAGCCAACATCACCCTGATACCAAAAGCTGATAGGGACAGAACAAAAAGGAAAACTACAGACCAAAATCTCTGATGAACATAGATGCAAAAATATTCAACAAGATCTTGGCGAACCGGATACAGCAACATATCAAAAAGATTGTTCATCATGACCAAGTGGTATTCATCCCAGGAATGCAAGGTTGGTTCAACATCCATAAGTCAATCAATGTCATTCACCACATCAATAAAAGCAAAGCCAAAAACCACATGATTATCTCAATAGATGCAGAGAAAGCCTTTGACAAAATCCAACACCGGTTTATGCTAAAACTACAAAAAATGGGAGTAGATGGGAAATTCCTCAAGATAGTAGAGTCTATATATAGCAAACCTACAGCAAACATCATACTCAATGGACAGAAGCTGAAAGCATTCCCCCTCAGATCGGGGACTAGACAGGGCTGTCCACTGTCACTGTTACTCTTCAACATAGCATTGGAAGTTCTTGCCATAGCAATCAGGTAAGAGAAAGAAATCAAAGGAATAGAGATTGGAAGGGAAGAAGTCAAGCTCTCACTATTTGCAGATGATATGATAGTATACATAGAAAGACCTAAAGAATCCAGCAGAAAATTACTGGAAGTTATTAGGCAATATAGCAAGGTATCAGGCTACAAAATCAATGTACAAAAATCAGTGGTACTTCTTTATGCAAACACTAAATCTGAAGAAGAAGACATCCAGAAATCACTCCCATTTACTGTTTCAGCAAAATCAATCAAATACCTAGGAATAAAGTTGACCAAAGAAGTGAAAGACTTGTATGCTGAAAACTATGAGTCGCTACTCAAGGAAATAGAAACTGATACCAAGAAATGGAAAGATATCCCATGCTCATGGATTGGAAGAATAAATATCATCAAAATGAATATTCTCCCCAGAGCCATATACAAATTTAATGCAATACCCATCAGAGTTCAACCAAGCTTCATTAAGAGAATAGAACAAACACTACAATAATTTATCTGGAACCTGAAAACACCTAGAATTGCCAAAACCATTTTGAGGAAAAGAAACAGAAATGGAGGCATCACACACCCAGACCTTAAACTATATTATAAAGCCATCATCATCAAAACATCATGGTACTGGAACAAAAATAGGCACACAGAGCAGTGGAACAGAATTGAAAGCCCAGAAATAAATCCCCACACCTATGGACATCTAATCTTTGATAAGGGGGCCCAAAGGATTAAATGGAAAATGGAGGCTCTCTTCAATAAATGGTGCTGTGAAAACTGGGTTGTAACATGCAGAAGAATGAAATTGAACCACTTTATCTCACCAGAAACAAAAATCAACTCCAAATGGATCAAAGACCTAGGTGTCAGACCAGAAACAATCATATACTTAGACGAAAACATTGGTAAAACAGTTTCCCACCTACACCTCAAGGACATCTTTGATGAATCAAACCCAATTGCAAGGAAGACTAAAGCAGAAACAAACCAATGGGACTACATCAAATTGAAAAGCTTCTGCACATCCAAAGAAACTATTAAGCAAACAAAGAGACACCACACAGAATGGGAGAAGATCTTCACATGCCATACATCAGATAAGAAATTAATCACCAAAATATATAAAGAGCTCAGCAAACGTAGCACCAAAAAAGCAAATGACCCCATCCAAAAATGGGCAGAGGATATGAACAAAACATTCACTACAGAGGAGATCCAAAAGGCTAACAAACATATGAAAAACTGTTCTAGGTCACTGATTGTCAAAGAAATGCAAATTAAGACAACACTAAGATACCACCTCAATCCTGTGAGAATGGCATACATCAAAAAGGACAGCAGCAACAAATGCTGGAGAGGATGTGGGGACAGAGGAACCCTTATACATTGCTGGTGGGAATGTAAATTGGTACAGCCTCTGTGGAGAGCAGTCTGGAAAACTCTCAGAAGGCTAGACATGGACCTTCCATATGATCCAGTAATTCCTCTCCTGGGGTTATACCCCAAGGACTCCATAACACCCAACCAAAAAGAGGTATGTACTCCTATGTTCATAGCAGCACAATTCATAATAGCTAAAACCTGGAAGCAACCCAGGTGCCCAACAACAGATGAGTGGCTGAGAAAGCTGTGGTATATATACACAATGGAATACTATGCAGCTATCAAGAACAATGAACCCACCTTCTCTGACCCATCTTGGACAGAGCTAGAAGGAATTATGTTAAGTGAGCTAAGTCAGAAAGATAAAGATAAGTATGGGATGATCCTACTCTTCAACAGAAGTTGAGTAAGAAGACCTGAAAGGGAAACTAAAAGCCAGACCTGATAAATTATAAGTAGAGCACCAAAGTAAAAACCCAGTGGTGAGGGGTAGACATGCAGCTTCCTGGGACAGTGGGGGGTGGGAATGGGTGGGAGGGATGGGTCACAGTCTTTTGGTGGTGGGAATGGTGTTTATGTACACTCCTAGCAAAATGTAGACATATAAATCAGTAGTTGATTAATAAGAGAGGTGGAAAATCAATTGTATGTCTCAAAGTTTTTCAAAACACAAACTGAATCTTTTTAATATATATGCTGTGTATTTGATATGCGGACTCTCTCAAAAGCCTAGACCAGGTAGATTAGAAGCATCCAATAGCACAGCTATATACAAGATACTGGATACTGTATAGCAAACCATAACAAAAGGACTTTTCAAAGTTAACCCAATTACCAAATAATGTGATGATAACATTAACTATTGATTGTCTTTTTGAACCCTAAGACAGCAGGAACCTCACATCTCCACTATAGAGCCCCTACTTCCCCCAGTCCTGGAACCCTTGGATAGGGCCCACTTTCCCGTATGCCTCTCCCAATTCATACCAAATAATATTGCATCCACCGATCAAAACATAACCAACGCAACGATTGCCACCACAACATGCTTTACCTCAGACTGCGTCCAGAGACTTCACGTGTGGAATGACAACCCTTCAGCTTCATTACTCAGAAAGATCATTCCTTTTATAGTACACTCTAATTTCATCTCAGGTGCTTCACTTTCTAACAAAGTCCCATAACCTAGATATACACCCGTTTCTGTGAGAGAGAGCTTATGTTCACACGTATCCATAAACTACTGCAAAATATACACCTGAAAGCAGAAGTACACTAGAGTTTGCAGTGAGTACCTCCCTAACACTTCCTCTCCACTATTCCAAGCTTTGGGTCCATGATTGCTCAATAATTTGTTTGGCTTCGTATGTTAACTCTCTTTTCAGCCACCAGGTTCCAGATGCCACCAGGATGCTGGCCAGGCTTCCTTGGATTGAAAACCCCACCAATGTGTCCTGGAGCTCAGCTTCCCCAGAGACACACCCTACTAGGGAAAGAGAGAGGCAGACTGGGAGTATGGACCGACCAGTCAACGCCCATGTTCAGCGGGGAAGCAATTACAGAAGTCAGACCTTCCACCTTCTGCAACCCTCAATGACCCTGGGTCCATGCTCCCAGAGGGATAGAGAATGGGAAAGCTATCAGGGGAGGGGGTGGGTTATGGAGATTGGGTGGTGGAAATTGTGTGGAGTTGTACCCCTCCTACCTTATGGTTTTGTTAATTAATCCTTTCTTAAATTAAAAAAATATATATATATATAAAATGGATACTGACTTTCTCTTCTGTTGCTTATTTTTTAAATAAGACTTTATTACAAAGAATAATGCCACATACACATATGTCTTATTAATACCATTATTGGAAGTTTATCACAAATAACATATTCATTAGGAGTTTCTTCAAATATTAGCAATAAAATTTTATTCATCTGCTATGACAAACAGATATAAACAAACCCCTTCTACCAGAGCATGACCTTCCAACTATTGCTTTATATTTTACTGAAAATCCTATCCAGAAAAATGAAGAGAGAAATTAAAGTCACACACATACACACACACACACACACACACACACACACACATGCGAAAAAAACACAGACCACCATATGGCACCATCTTATAGAACTGTCCGAAAAATTTAAAAATGATTGGGAATGCACTAGCTGCAGCTGATCTAATTTCATGAAAGTATAGACATTATAACAAAGGCAACATTGATAAAATATTTTATTTATTTATTATAGGAAACTAGTTAGGAGTCTCACTCTAGTATGCAGCAAATCTTTTGGTTTATATTTTATAGAGGCAAACTACTCCATGACTTCCAGTAGAAGTTTATGATAAGGAATCTGCAAACAATGTGATCTAAAGATGGTCCTCAAGCATTCCTATGCACTGTACCTATGGAAAGAGGAAGAACACAAAAATCAGTTGTGAGGTTTCCTTAACCATGCTCCCCTCAGCAGAGGCTGGGTAGCAGAGTAGGGGCTAAAGCAGCAATCAGCTAAGTTTTTGTGAAGGCCTAATGGCCACATGATTTATGTCAAAATTACTCAATTCATTAAAACATCCAAAAATATTAGTGAGAGAAATGTGACTTTCTTCTAATATAATTTAATTTATATAAATAGATGTTGTACTGTATTTATATGGAGTATCATAGTTAACTGTTGGACTGATGAAAACCCAGTTAACTGTGATAGTTACCGTACAAACAAATAAATGAATTTATTTATTTATCTATCTATTTTGCCTCCAAGGTAATTGCTGGAACTTAATGCCTCCACTAAAAATCCACTGCTCCTGGAGACTATTTTTTCCCTTTTTGCTTATCATTGTTGTTATCATTATTGTTGTCATTGCTGTCATTGTTGTTGGATAGGACAGAGAGAAATAGAGAGAAGAGAGGAAGATAGAGAGGGGGAAAGACAGATACCTGCAGAACTACTTCACCGCTTGTGAGGCAACCCTCCTGCAGGAGGGGAGCAGAGGCCTCTAACCGGGATCCCTGTGTTGGTCCTTGTGCTTTATGCCATGTGTACTTAACCCTTGCTACCGTCTATCCCTGAAACTCATGATTTATTTTTTTATCTGATTAATGAGTAAACAACTCAGAATGGTGTGTCTATCTATAGAGTCTATGAATGGCCTTGAGTCTAGGAAAGCATTTTATTATTTTTTATTACTAGTCGCATTTTATTAATTTTTATTAGTGACTTAATGCGGCTTTATAAATTTACAAGATTTCAACTTCACACATGGTATATGTAGGTAACCACACCCTTTGGTGTAGAAAATTTTAAATGAGTGCCATTGATGGGGTAGGGCCTGCAACTCTTACCTGTGCTGCAGGGAGCAATGCATTCAGTGATAGCAAATCCATTTGAAGGAATCACTGGATGAAGAGAGAAACAAACAAACAAAAAGATCTATGAATTAGACTTTTTTTCTTTTAGAAGAAAAGTATATCATATCAGGACTGGAAAATCTGCATGTTTATGGACTAGTGTTGAACATGAGCACTATATTTGCTTGCTCTTGAATGAAGGAGAGGGGGTTATTTTTATTTTTATGTATTTGGTTTTTTTTGTTTTTTATTTTATTACGGATTTACAAATTTACAAGATAACAGGGCTATAACTTTGCACCATTCCCACCAGAGTTTTGCATCCCCATTCAAAAGGGGATTTATTTTTATTAGATACAGCCAGAGAGAAATCAAGAGGAAAAGGGGAGATAAGAAGAGAAAGAGAGACACGTGCAGTACTACTTCACTGCTCTTGAAGCTTTCCCCCATATATGGGAGCTAGGGGCTTGAACCTGGGCCCTTGAGCCTTAATGTGTGTGCTCAAATAGGTGTGCCAACACTCAGCCCCAGAAACAAAAGAGGAAGTAACCCTATTTACATAGCAGCTGTTCCAATTTTAAATCCTTGCACATTTTTGTACTAGTTTGCAATTTATCTTCCATGAGCTCTCTACTTCTCTTCACTGTGCCCCACTTACTTCCTTCATTCCTTTTGGATGATTATGGCTTCAGCTGGAAACACTCCATTTTGCTGAAAAGTTTACTTGCCCTTCAAGATCCAATTCATTTTGCTTCCGCTCTTTGTTTTTGAACACCAACCTTCTGCTATTTCCACCTCTCCAGCTTATCACTTAGCTTGTTAACACTCATTTGCTATTAGTTGCCTTTCCTTGTTAAATTACTTTTTCATATATATCATATGTTCTCTTTCATAAGTGACAAATATCCCTCTTTTTAAATTCTGAAGTTCCTGAGTCAATAAATACAAATTGACAAATTTATTTGGTAGGTAGTTTTTTAGTGTAGTTTTGTTGTTGTTGTTGTTGTTGCCTCCAGGATTAGTGCTGGGGGTCAGTGCTGGCACTGAAAATCAAATCCACTGCTCCTGGAGGCTACTCCCCTTTTTGTTGTTGCCCTTGTTGCTCTTGATGCTGTTATTTTTTTTGTTATTGTTGTTATTGATGTTGTTGTCTTTGGGTAGGACAGAGAGAAATCGAGAGAGGAGGGGAAGACAGAGAGGGGGAGAAAAATATAGACACTTGCAGACCTGCTTCATTGCTTGTGAAGCGACCCCCTGTAGGTAGGGAGCCTGGGGCTGGAACTGAGACTCTTACTCAGGTCCTTGTGCTTAGTGCCATAAGCATTTAACCTACTGTGCTACGCTCAACTCCCTTTGGTAAAGATTTTGGAACAAAGAAAGAATGACTGAGAGGACTCAGACTAGAATCTACTGTCACATAGAATCTATTTCTTGACTCTGGGTTGAGATGATTTGTTTCAGTTTCCTCTCATTTCCCTGTCTCATAGTAATCATACAGTTTCACAGTTGCTGGTTTTAGATCTCTTAATAGGATGTCTTGCAGAATCGTGAAGGAAAAGCTTAATGTCTCATTTGTTATCTATAGGAAAATGAAAGTAATAATTAGATTAGAAAACCTCCTCTCTTATTGTAGTAAAATATTTTTTCATTGTTCTCTGATTCTTCCCCATCCCACACTTTTTTTTTGCAGATAAAATGGTTTACAGTACAGTTGTTGATACATATACACAACCTCTTATCTCCCCATGACAGATGTCTGCACTGCACCCCCCTACCACTGCCTCCAACCTACTTCCTTTTTGTTCTCCAATTCTTATGCACCTACATGTGTCTTTCAGATGAGCAAATATTTGTGGATGTCATTGTGGAGTTTAGAATGCAACTTGTGGAACGCTTGACAGTAAAGGAAATTATCCAGATTTTTTGCCAAATCACAGAGATAATCTATGTTCTCTTTTATTCTTCTGCACTAGTAGTTTTCTGAGATGCAGAGACTCAGCTTTGCACCATATGTAATTATAACATCAAAATACTATTTTATGTGGTTAGGTACAACATTCCCTTTGCCTTATAATAAGGCAATGGGGTTTGTTGACATTCATGAGATTTACACTCGATTTTCTTTAAGATAATGATATATTAGGATATTAATATTATCATTAATCAGTCATAGTATATTTGTTTTTGGGAGATCTTTACAATGATAGATACATAAGCATAATAAACCTTTTGTTCTATTAATTTTCACATTGATAGAAATACTCACTTTGGGAGCTGGGTAGTAGCACAGTGTGTTAAGTGGAGCATGTAGTGAGAAGCACAAGGACCAGCTTAAGGATCCCTGTTAGAGCCCTAGGCTCCCCACCTTGCTGGGGAGTCACCTGACAGAAGGTGAAGCAGGTCTGCAGATGTCTTTCTCTCCCCCTCTGTCTTCTCCTCCTCTCTCCATTTCTCTCTGCCCTATCCAATAACGACGACATCAATAACAACAACAATAAAAAACAAGGGCAAGAAAAGGGAAATAAATAAATTAATAAATTAATAAAAAAGAAATATTTATTTTCCAGAATTTCATGAACTTATCTATTTTATGCTTTTTAGAATAAACAGACTTTATGAAAGTGACTGCTTTCCTTATATTATCTGATTTTTTTTAGTGAAAACACTCAGACTACCAAATTTTATTTTATCTCATCGAATTGCCATGGCTCTTACCTGTTCCACATAAAGAAGGACATGGTTGTTGTTCACTTCTGTTCTTTTCACCTTTCTAGATTGTTCAAGCTGAGGAAAATTAGAGAACTTGAAACATTAGATAAAAGATGTGAGAACACTGAGAGACTGAACCCAGACTTAAGTGGTGAATGTGCCTGGAGTAGGGTGCTACTGGCACCTAGTGGGGACAGGCAGAGAATGCCGCTAAATATCTTAACAATGGCCTAGACATGTCCACCAAAATGATTATCTGGTCGTTAGTGTCATCAATTCTAATATTCAGGAACCCTTGTCTACAGTATGACTAATGGTCAAAGAGTGCTAATGATATGGTCCAACTTTAGGGAGGAATCATGTGTTTTGATAATACCTCAATTGGTAGGATGTTAAGATAGAACTTTATGAATATTTTTTTAGGAATGTCATAGATCTCTCTTTCATATCCCTACTGCCTTCAAATATCCATGAATAGCTTGAGATATAAAGATGTTTAGTTTTTCTTCCCTTTTAATTGTTCTGTTTAAAACTTCCCACAGACCAGTTTGGGAAGCACATACCTGGGTAGAAGAAAAGCCCCCTTGGGGGCTTTATGTTGTCTTGTTATCCACTTTACAATGCCTGTGGCAGAAATGAGATCCTCTGAGGTTGGGGCTGGCTGGGCTGTGAGATAAGCGAGGAGCACATAGGATGTCATCTGCACTTCAGGAGACAGGGTCCGGGGTTGGTGAAGATGTTCAATAGATGCCCTGGGTTTTTGAGGCTGCTCCCAATGCATTATAATATCTTAAAACAGTTACCATTGCTCTTTGTAGATATGAAATAAATACATATGGAGATGAAAGCAACATAAGTAAAATGAGAACTTTTCTATTATTTTTAAAATATCTATTTACGTTGTGGAGATGATATTTCCTAATTTATTACAGTTGCTCTTTAAAAGGTTTGATTTATTTATGAAAGATTGGGGATTGAACTTGGGACCTTGTATATGCAAGTCCTGCACTCTACCACTGAGCCACCTCCCAGCCACATTTCTCTTTTATAAAAAAAACCCTCTCCCAACACATAGCTTACACTTTTATACCAGACTTGATTTAGTTTCATGTGATAAGACAGAGACTGTTTTTGGAGGAAGAAGTATAGAACCTTATTATCAATCTGTAAAATATTATTTGGATTGCATTGGTGGAAGAGAAAAATAAAGCCTGTTTGTCTCAGAGGACTTTTATGATAATCACTGACAGATATTAAGAAAAACCTCATTGAATAAGCTATTGACTATGAATATTGAATAAGCTACTAAGACTGGGGAGACAGCATAATGATTATGCAAAGGACTTTCATGCCTGAGGCTCTGTGGTCCCAGGTTCAATTCTCATCACCATTATAAGGCACAACTGAGTAATGTTATAGGAAAACACTCTCTCATTAAAATAAAATAAATGAAAAATAATCTTCTCTACTATATAGGGCACAAACCCAAGAGCTTTGTGCCCTATACCTTCCAATTTTTAATTCTCTGTTTAGAGAGAGAAGGAGACAAAAAAAAAAATAATAAGAGAGATACACCAAATCATCACACCACCATTCACAAAATTCCCTTGGTGCTCTGTGGTTTTCCCATGTGGCACTTGGAATCAAGGTCAGGGACTTACTCACAGTAAGATGCACTCTAATTATTGAGCTATCTCCTGACTTCTGTTGTGACATTTTATTATATGGTTTTTCATCAAAGTATATAGGCCGATATGGATATATGTGTATAAGTCTATATATAGGCTTTTGCAGTAAAAATAAACTTCTGTGATTTATCTGGAGCATTATATTTTTCTCTGTTTTACATATGCAATCTCAGAGTTGGTATTTTTTATACGAGGTGATCTGATCTCACAGTATATGACTTGGCTAAAGAATTCCAGATATGTGGTCTGGGAGGTGGTGCTGTGGCTAAGGCAATAGACTTTCAAGCATGAGGTCCTGAGTTCAATCCCTGGCAGCACATGTACTAGAGTGATGTCTGGTTCTTTATCTCCTCCTGTCTTTTTCATAAATAAATAAATAAATAAATAAATAAAATCTTTAAATTTTTTTTCAGATAAAGCTTGGTACTTTCATTGGGAAAATATTCCTCTTATTGTACAACTACTGCTAGTAGAGGGAAGTTTTTTTTTCTCACTAATTGTTCTCACCTTCTTTCACAGCTTCCTTATCAAGAGAATTCAATATTTCTGTCCTCCTATCTTGGTTTCCCTCTAGTGCAAAAGCATAGGCCAATAGAGCCTTGACATAACTCTGACTCCCATGAGGTCCTTCCTTCACTGTGTTCCAGGCAGTCTCCAGGCAGAACAGGGCACTGCACACAATATGGTTCTATTGACATATAGAAAATGAAATAATGGATAAACTAAGATAACTATATTATAGAGTTACCCCTGAGTAGGATGTTACATAAAACATCAAGGTTTACAGATACAATTTGTGATTGTCAGCTATACAGATAGATACATAGCTATTTATGTAGAAATATCTTATACTTTCTTAACTTTATAAATTCTACTTGAAGAATAAGCCTAGAAATACTTTATTTTAGGATTAGTCTTGGTAGTGGTTTAAAGATATTATGGGTAAGTATCTCACTCATAGGTGGAACTTAAGAAACAATGACCAAAAGGGAAAACACAGAGTAAAACTAACTGCTCTCATTTTATAGGACTATTGTGAGATAAATAGGTTAATGTATGTGCACAATTTGAACTCAAAGTTGAGACCCAGAATCTATTTCTTACCAAGTGTTGCCCTGATTCCTGTCATATATTTCTCCAAAGCTGCTAAAGGAACCATCTTGATGCTTGTAGTTCAATTGTCTCTGGTAACCTGGAAAGAAAGGCTCAACTAGTCTAACATACTGCAGAAAAACATACCACACTTCTGTACATGCTGATGTACCCAGGAACCTGCGAACCTGCTGTGTCTAGGGTCTACTCTTCTGATGTTTTATATATTTGTAAGTACAGTGTATATATATATATATATATATATATATATATATATATATATATATATTAGATAATTTATGTTTCCACAAAGCCAACATTATTAGCTTAATAGCTGGTGATATAACTCGGACTTTACTGGGGAAAAACTTTTTATTTTAGTTTTTTATTTTTGTAAATGTCACTTACCACTCATGAGCTACCCAATCGCCTTGGACTTGATCTCTTCAGTCAACTGTTGTGTTTCATTCAGATAGTTCAAGACATAGATATTAGGAGCAAATAAAATCACGCTTTGTTCTCCACAACCATAGGGCATCTGGAGGAGATTCTGTATATTTTGCATAGCAGAACCTACAGTGTCACCTGGGGAATGTGAAAGATTAGGTATCAAAGAAATTTCAGTTTTTAGTAGCCAACAGTATGAAACACAAAAATATTCCTACATTTAAGTCATTTATTCTATCATTTAAACAAGAAGAAGTATACATATTGATAGTGATCCTTCTGGTACCTAAGCAGAAATAGACACTTATTAGTTAAGTGGATATTCAGAACACAGATATAGAGATAATGTGTGTTGGCAGTTCTTTTACCCCAACTTCCTGAAAGTGCAAAATGACTCATCCAAAACTGAGAAAGAGGCCCTGGCAGATTCTTGGACCACATTTGGTGGAAGCTTCAGGGACAACTGATCAGATATTTCAGTACCTTTGGAAAGAGACAGCATATACCAAAGGATAATGTCTGTTAGAGCAATATAATACAGTAGATAGAAGTGAGACTGCTAAACCACTTTGCCTGGATGTGGCTCTGTCTCTGCTGTGTTACTTGTTGTGTAGCTGTGTAACTTGGATAAACTACTTAACCTCTTCATTATGTAGCCTGTTAATTCAATGAGTTGATGAAATAATACATGTGAACTGTATGAATCAGAACAGTATCTGCAACATATTAAATCTAAAGTTGTTGTTGTTATTGTTATTATTACTATTATACTTAGCAGTAGTATTGTTAGATCTTCTTAAGGAACTCTGAACTTGAAGGAATAAGCAAAAGAATATTTACCTGTGAGAGATTAACTTTAACAGTTCATATTCTCTTGGCAGCTTCTCTTTTTCCTGTCACTTTGCTATGCTTTGAGTTACCATGCAAAGAAGCTATCTAAGAAAAGGCTAAGAGCTGATGGGAATCTGGAATTCTCTTATTTAATTTAGCATAATTAAGATTCTAAGATAAGAATATATATTAGTTCACCTCTCCTACCAACATTTTCATGAATTCTATATTTATAATAGATAACATAAAAATACCTTAAGGTGATCATTCTCAAATGATAGATATGTGTCATATATACTATTTTACTAATTTTATTTTGTTGATAGAGACAGAAATTGAGAGTCAAGGGAGAGAGAAAGAGGTTGGGGAGAGAGGTAGGCCTGCAGCACTACTTCACCACTCATAAAACTTTCCCTATGCAGTGGGGCCTGGGGGCTTGAATGTGGGTCCTTCAGCATGGTGACATGTGCATTTTACCAGGTGCACTGCCACCCAGGACTGTATATACTACTGACATATGCCTGTGCCAATAAGGTTGAAAGTTGTAACTGTTGTGTAATGATACGATAATATTCTGTTGCTAAGTACCCACTTAGCATGGAAAAAAAAACATTTTTTTATTAAGATGTGTGCAAAATGCCCTGTATTTCACCAACAACTATTTAAGAAAATTCCTGCTGGGATTCATATTTATCATAGCTTTACTCTCTCTTTACCTAGTACTGTGTGTACTAATAATTCTCTTGTCTAACAGTGAGGAGTCCATGGGCTCTGGAGGTAAGAGGGCTAAGAATCAGGAAAACATAATTATTAGTCTCAACTATACTTTCAAGCCATATTAATAAATCCCACTCTTAGGCTCAGCATTCTCACTTGTAAAAATATAGAAAGGAACATTTACCATTATGCCCAGTTGAATGGGCACTCTGGAAATTGTCTGCATGTGTATGTATTATACTTTGGAGTACATGCTACTGTGAGGCATTGTTCTCAGTTTGATTATGTCAATGGACTCTTACCTGAAGTACAGAGCATGGAGTTGAAAGTCTTCTCTTGCTCAGTACCTTCAGGCTTTACACAAAGAAAGAAAAGGAGAGAAAAGATAAATTTCCACTTCGCAGAAGCACATTCATAGATTCCTTATTCTGAAGGGTGGGTCTTACAATAAAATATGTTTAAGTGTACTTATTACCATTTTAATGCAATACCATGTTTGGCCTAATGTAAGCATGATACCACTGCTCCCAGAATTGTTAATTTTACATAGAGAGAAAAAGTGAGTAAGATAGAGAAACATTGTAGCACCACTTCACTATCTGTGAAGCTTCTACTAGTACCATGTTGCTGCCATATATTCCCAGTGCTCAAACATAAGGCCTTGTTCATGGTAAAGCATGAGCTCTACTAAGTACACTATCTTCAAACTCCATTATAATGATCCTAGGATATATATAGTGTTAGAAGCTAGGGTCAAATCAAGAAAACAGAAGATTTCTCAAAATTCTGTGTGAAAAATTACCATTAATAATAATAAGCTAACAAGGTTAGCTAACAAGATTTCCTTTTTGGACTTTTAGGATAGCAAATTATTGTAGTCTAATCAGATGGCTGTGTGTAGATGAAATTATTCTTTTATTGTATCAGTAATGGTTATGCACTTCTTCTTCTGATTATTTCAGTTAGGAATTCACAAACATGTCAAGGGGCTTGGTCTGCCTTACCTCCACCAATAGGGTTTTGATGACTGTGTCTTTCCTCCTTCAGGGACCTCAGCAACCTCATTTCCACACAGCTTTGTGGACTGCACTGCTTCTGCACTCACAGACACATTCACATTCCCTAAAGCAAGGAAAGCAGACAAAAATGAATATTCTCTTGATGGTAGTCCAAGTAATCTCTAACATCTAAAAATGAATGTGCTCTTTAAATGTCTTCAAGGGCTATACTTTAATCCTTGCAAATGTTTGGAATAGGAAACAAAACTAAAACTATAAAAGCAACCCAAGGCTCATATAAATTGAGTAACTAATACCCAAGCATTGAGAAGTTGAGACTCGGGTAGATGGAAGTTAGAGAAGGGCATCAGTGTGAATAGAAATGCAAAATAAGCAAATAAATAACATCATAAAATAACACTTGAGAGAATAAAAATATGGAATATCCTGTGAGCAGTGTTCAGTATCTACCACCCTTGTTGATTAGGGAACTGCTTAGGCATTGTCACTTACCCAGAGTTTTAGGAATTACCATCCAAGACAAGGTTTGTTGATTATTTGCACACGTGCAGTAGGTTTCTTTTCTCTTTTCCTTGTGCGATGCTAGGAAGTCAGGAGAAGCTTTCAATTCCAAACTGACCTACATCCATAAGGGAGGCATAGGGATAGAAATTATCAAAATACAAGGCTGAGGAAATACCATAATGGTGATGCAAATAAACTTTAATGTTTGAGGCACCAAAGGTCTCAGATTCAGTCCCCAGCGACATCATCAATCAACATTGAGCAGACAGACTGGTGCCCCGTGAGGCTGCTCAACGGAAGAATGCTGATGGGCCAATCGGTCTGCTGGTGAGTGTACCTCCATAAATTATGGGGCAGTCCTCTTCTCTTTCTTTCCCTTCTCACTTTGGCAATGCGTGAAAGAAATGAATTTGTCACGACAACTGACGGGCCGTGGCCGGGGCTACTCTCCCGTGAGTCTTGAAGTAACAGTGGCCAGTCTGGTCATTGCCCCTGCCTTGACTGAATGATTGCCTCCGTGTGATTGTGTGCGAGCATGTTGTGAGCCTCACGGCCTTCGCGGCTATGGGGCACATGAGTGGGCTCTCTACCTGCATGTCCGAGGGGTCATTTCACCTTATTGGAGATTCTTGGCCATGCCAAGACCAGGTCGGGGCTTAAACGACTACTCCTAAGCTAAGACCCCTTAAGGTCCCGCGAGGGGCCCGGTCAGGCGAGCACAGTTGATTGTCTGTCATCCATCAGATGCCAGTTCTTTTTCACCCCTTTTTTATATTTCTAATCCTATCATGGATTCCACCTCATCCAGGGGGGCAGCCAGATCCCTCCCTTGAATCCTTGTGTATTTTACTTAAGAGTCGAGGCTTGACTCTTTCTGATAATCAAGCCCTTCAGGCCTTGGGGTGCCTACTTAAGTTCGCCCCTTGGCTTCCTATTGCCAACCTCTTCGACTGGGACACCTGGGACCCAGTAGAACAATTGATCACTCAGGCCCAGGTTGACCAAGGAGAGATTCCGCCTCTTGGGGTATCCCCTACTATCTCAGCTCTAAAAAGCTGCTTTCCATCCAGGCCTCCTAAGGAAACCAAAGAATGTTCCTCCTTGGGACCCCTCAAAGAGGGCTACCCTGGATGCCAGAAATTCCCAGTTCATATCATTTGACCATAATTGATATTAAAGATAGTTTTTTCTCCATCCCCCCCACCCCGATGACTGCAGTAAATTTGCCTCCTCTACCCCACCCACCAACTTTGGGGGACCTGACTCCCGTTTTGAGTGAACTGTCCTGCCCCAGGGCATGGCTAACAGCCCATTAATCTGCCAATATTATATGTGCTCCATTTTTTCTGCCCTCCAAAAAGACTCTGACGTCCTGTTTTACATTTATATGGACGACATCATCCTGGGAGCCCCTAATCCTGCCACCCTCCATAAGCTCACTGCTCAGTGTCTCTCTATCCTTAAACAAAACCATTTCCAGATAGCCTCTGAAAAGATCCAAAAGATACCCCCTTTTAAGATTCTTGGGTCTATACTATGCTTAGATTCGGTCTCCCCGGTCAAACCTCAGCTCCAGATCCAGGGCTCTTATACCCTCCCTCAATTGCAAAAGCTGTTAGGGGAAATTAATTGGTTGAGATCTTGGATTCCCATCACTACCAAAGAGCTCCTCCCCCTCTTTGACCTCCTAAGAAACGGTGATCTCTCCTCCAATATACCCCTGGGGCCTGATCAGCTAGAACTGCTTGCCAGGGTTCAGGCCGCCATTGATTGAGCAGTTCTTAAATGCTATGACCCCAGTCTGCCCCTCATCCTTTTCATTTTCCCTGGAAAAACATTGTCCACTGCCCTGCTCGGTCAAAACAGTGAACCTATTCATCTTTCTGTGGGAGGGACCCCCCATGTCTATTCCATGACCGACCAACTAGCTGATTGTATTGTTAAGGGTAGGGACCTTTCTGTCCAACTCTTTGGGGTCAAACCTTCATTTCTTATCACCCCCTTCAAAAATACTGATTTCCTTTGGTTACAGAGGAACAATGGCTGGATTGCCCTGGCTCTAGAAGGCTTTCTTGGAAATATAGACTGTCACTATGGCCCTTACAAATGGATGAGCTCCTTTTCTAGACTTGAGTGGAGGCCTCCCTGTCTCTTCCTCTCCCAGCTGGACCTTGATTATCTTACCATCTTTACTGATGGAGGGCGCTCAGGATCTTCCATAGTTATTCCCCCCCCAGACGAGACAATCTGCTCACACCCATAAAGACAGATGTTCACGCTGTCGAGGGGTCAGCTCAGTTCAAAGAACTGTATGCAGTTGTCATGGCACTCGATGCCGTGCCTGAGCCATTTAACCTATTTTCTGATAGTCTTTATGTTGTCAACCTACTAACCAATCTGGTAGAGGCCCATATCAGGCTTGACTCCAATCCCATTACTCCCTTGATGATCCAGACCCAAAACTTGCTTAAGCAAAGAAAAAAACCCCTGTTCATCCAACATCTTTGGGGACACCAAGGCCTTCCAGGACTCCTATTCCGAGGAAACTGCATTGCTGACCAATTGGCCTCTACATTACAATTTAACACCGTCTCTGAGGCCACACGGTTTCATTCCTTAACACATCTCAACTGGAGAGGCCTCCACCATAGGTTCCCGCATATCCCCACTAGAGACCTCAAAAAAAATAGTGCGCACCTGCAAGTCCTGTCAGCCCTTTCTACAGGTGCCCCCTCTTCAGACCATGGGAAGTAACCCCCGGGGCTCCGTCCTAATCATTTGTGGCAAACTGACATTACCCACTATCCTCCTTTTGGAAAACTTAAATATATCTTTTTGACAATTGATACCTTCTCCTGCTCATGCTGGGCATCTGCCCACTCTGGAGAAAAATCTAAACATGCTATCAGTCACATGCTTCAGTGCTTTGTCACCCTCGGACTCCCAGACCAGATTAAAACTGATAATGGCCTGTGCTTTGTCAGCAAATTCTTTTCACAGTTTCTCCATACATGGGGAATTTACCACACTACAGACATCCCATACAACCCCAGAGGACAGGCAATTGTTGAAAGACAAAACCAAGCTCTCAAATCTCAGTTACAAAAACAAAAGGGGGAGTCCCTACCCCCACATGACCAACTAAAAAAGGCATTATTCACCTTAAATATATTAAATTTTTTTTAAAAAAAAGCCCTCAGCTATCCCCCTTCCAGAAACATTGGACCTCCTCTGTCTCATATAGCTCAATCTGTGTCCGGTAGAAAGACCCGCTCACTGGAGCCTGGAGAGGGCCAGACCCACTTCTCACAGCAGGCAGAGGATTCGGATGTGTGTTCCCCCAAAATGAAAAAAGACCAATATGGATAGCGGTCAGAAATATAAAATATTTGCCCCAACAGGGGGATGATGACAATGATCTTTCCAGGGTAGCTCTTGGCCCTGAGACCCTCCCCTCTGCTTCCTCCACAGAATTAGAAGGAGAAAATGAAGGCCCTCCTGTTGATCGTGATGACGACACTCCCCATGTGTGACGGAGGGTTTGGTAACCCTTGAGAAGCCTGGAACCACCTCAGTAAGATCATGGGTAAACCTTGTGATTGTGGGGGAAGCAGAAGTAAGACTACCCCTTCCCTTTCCCAGGGTTTCACAACCAAAACTGTTGATTGCCCCTCTGAAATGGCCTATCTTTTTAATGAACAACATAGGACACCCAGGTGGGTGTGTGTCACAAAGCCCAAGATTATTCCCACTATCAATGGGTGCCTGGGGCCTTGCCCTTGCACCAACTTCTACCCGACTATGCATTCCACATGCTATGACCAGGCCCAACAATGCACATAGGTGTTTGATAATAAGACCTTTTGGACGGGCCCTCGGAACGTCCTTAATCCTACAGCCAGGTTAGAGGGAGGAAATATAGCCTCCTCCCCTTGCTATGGTGCACCAGGAGATACCCTCTGTTGGGACCTCACAGCACCCATGGGGTTTTCTGATGGAGGAGGGGTCCAAGACAGAGTTAAAAAAATAGAAACTGAACAGAGGATTGAGCAGCTCATCAGCTCCCAATATTCTGAGTTAAATCACCATCCTTTGGTCCTCCCTGAGGAACAGGGAAAATTGGCCCTTGATCCTCAGACCAAGGGGGTCCTTGAGACCACCTTTGCTCTCCTCAACCAAACCTCCCCTAACCTTGCTCAAGACTGTTGGCTCTGTATAAAAACTGGTCACCCACTACCCCTCGCCCTCATTTCCAACTATTCGGGGCTCAGCTCATCAATCGATCAGAAGTCCAACCCAGCTAACTCAACCTACCTTCTCCCCCTGACCAACTGCACTCTATTTCCACCCGTGGAGGTCCAGGTACTCCCCCTTGGTAATCCAGGGATTTGCCTTCACATGTCCTCCCAACCCAACATTTCCTGCATAGATGTGGGAGAGATCCACCCCTCTTTATGCCATGACAAGATTACCTTAAATCCAGGTGACGGAGGATGCCCTCCAGCAGGAATGGTCTTTACCTGCGGCAATAGATTTGCCCACAGTTTCTTACCAACCAACTGGGTAGGCCATTTGTGCTCTGGCCTTTCTCTTGCCAGATGTTGATATCATCCCTGGGGAAGAGCCTCTTCCCATCCCCTTATTTGACCTCATTGGAGGGCGACATAAGAGAGCCATTGTCATGATACCCCTGTTAGTTGGTCTTGGTGTGACAGCCGGGGTGGCCATTGGGACCGCAGGTATTGGGATGGCATCCCATTTTTATAAAAAGCTCTCACTCCATCTGGTAAACAAAATGCAACTTGTCTCCAGTACGATTCTAGACCTCCAGAGACAGCTTGACTCTCTTGCTGAAGTGGTCCTTCAAAATCGTAGGGGATTAGATGTGTTTACAGTAGAAAAGAGAGGCCTTTGTTTGTTCTTACAGGAAACGTGCTGTTTCTATGCCAACTGGTCTGGGATCGTCCAAGACAAGATAAAGAAACTTCAAGAAGGTCTAGAGAAAAGGAGGAGAGAATTCCAAGACAACCCCCTGTGGACTGGCCTCCATGGCCTGCTACACTATTTCCTCCCCTTTTTAGGCCCCCTCCTTCTCCTTCTCCTTCTCTTAACCATGGGGCATTGCTTGCTCAATAAAAGCGCACAGTTCATCCAGCAAAGGCTCGAGGAAATACGGCTTCACCAGGTTGAGGTCCACTATCATTGGCTCAGGACTCTGGAGCCTGAAGGCTACGAACCCTCCCAGGCACTCCAGTAGACCAATGACGGGTAAGATCTCAGAGAGACTGGGACAACCTAAGACAGGTCATGGAGCCAATATCCAGAAGCCAGCAGAGGCATGGTATCCAATGACGGGTAAGATCACTGGTGTGGTGACAACCTAAGACAGGAGCTATGCGACCTGGCATTACAAAAACAGAAGGGGGATATGTTGGGGTCTGTTTGGCCCTGATCTAGGCCCAGCAGAGATTCCGTAAGCCTGGCTCGAGTTTCACTGATGGCCACTAACTTCTTCAGAGTGACACAGCATTTCCTGTAGGCCATAACTAAATTCTCCTCTGCCCTCCAGCTGATGATGCGTAAAGAGCATAGGCCCCACTGACTGTGACGCCACCTCACACCACCTCTAATGTCATCTCACCCTACCTTTCCATCCCTGCCTCTATCCCCTGCCTACAAAAAATGCTCTTTTTCTCAATAAAACGAGTCACTGCCTTGACAGAACTCCCGACTTGGTGTGGTGTGTTTTCTCAAGTCATCGACACTCTCTCTCCTACTCAACCCCAGAAGGGGGGTCCGGCTGGTCCAGATCTCCCCTCCTCCCGACTACCTGTCGGGGAAAACCCGGACACACTTTAATAGGATTGTACATAAACACCATTCCCACCACCAAAAGACTGTGTCCCATCCCCACCCCCCCGCCACGCCGGGAAGCCCAATGGCCACCCTCCCCTTCACCAGAGGATTGTTACATTGGTGCTCTGCTCTCGATTTAATCAGATCCTGCTTTTAGTTTCCCTTTCTGTTCTTCTTTCTCAACTTCTGTTGATGAGTGGGGACATCCCATACTCATCTTTATCTTTCTGACTTAGCTGACTTAACATAATTCCTTCTAGCTCTGTCCAAGATGGGTCAGATAAGGTGGGCTCATTGTTCTTAATAGCTGCATAGTATTCCATTGTGTATATGTACCACAGGTTTCTCAGCCACTCATCTGCTGTCGGGCACTTGGGTTCCTTGCAGGTTTTAGCTAATACAAATTGTGCTGCTTTTCTTATATATAATTATATAATATGTGTTATATTATTATATATAATATGTATTATATTATGCATTATACATATTATATATATATTTTCTTTTTTATTTAAGAAAGGATTAATTAACAAAACCATAGGGTAGGAGGGGTACAATTTCACACAATTACCACCACCCAATCCCCATATCCCACCCCCTCTCCTGATAGCTCTCCCATTCTCTAACCCTCTGGGAGCATGGACCCAAGATCATTGTGGGTTGCAGAAGGTAGAAGGTCTGGCTTCTGTAATTGCTTCCCCGCTGAACATGGGCATTGACTGGTCGGTCCATACTCCCAGTCTGCCTCTCTCTTTCCCTAGTAGGGTGGGTCTCTGGGGAAGGGGAGCTCCAGGACACATTGGTGGGGTCTTCAGTCCAGGGAAGCCTAGCCGGCATCTTGATGACATCTGGAACCTGGTTACTGAAAAGAGAGTTAACATACGGAGTCAAACAAATTGTTGAGCAATCATGGACCCAAAGCTTGGAATAGTGGAGACGAAGTGTTAGGGGGGTACTCACTGCAAACTCGAGTGTGCTTCTGCTTTCCGGTATATATTTTGCAGTAGTTTATGGATATGTCTGAACATATGCTCTCTCTCACAGAAACGGGTGTATATCTAAGTTTTGTGACTTGTTAGAAAGTGAACCACCTGAGATGGAATTAGAGTATACTATGAAAGGAAAGGTCTCACCCTAGTAATGAAGCCGAAGAGTTGTCATTCCACATGTGAAGTCTCTGGACACAGTCTGAAGTGAAGCATGTTGAGGTAGCAATCGTTGTGTTGGTTAGGTTGTGATCGGCAGATGCAATATTATTTGATATGGATTGGGGAAAGTGGGCCCTATCCAAGGGTTCCAGGACTGGGAGAAGTAGAGGCTCTATAGTGGAGATGTGAGGTTCCTGCTGTCTTGGGGTTTAAAAAGACAATTGATAGTTAATGTTATCATCACATTATTTAGTAATTGGGTTAGCTTTGAAAAGTCCTTTTGTTAGGGTTTGCTGTACAGTACCCAGTATCTGGTATATAGCTGTGCTACTGGTTGCTTCTGATCTACTTGCTCTAGGCTTTTGAGAGAGTCTGCATATCAATTACACAGCCTATATATTAAAAAGATTCAGTTTGTCTTTTGAAAAAATTTGAGACATACAATTAATTTTCCCCCTATCGTATTAATTAACTAGTGATTTATATGACTACATTTTACTAGGAGTGTACATAAACACCATTCCCACCACCAAAAGACTGTGACCGATCCCTCCCACCCACTCCCACCCCCCACTGTCCCAGGAAGCTGCATGTCTACCCCTAACCACAGGGTTTTTACTTTGGTGCCCTACTTACAATTTGGTCAGGTCCTGCTTTTAGTTTCCCTTCAGGTCTTCCTATTCAACTTCTGTTGAAGAGTGGGATCATCCCATACTCATCTTTATCTTTCTGACTGAGCTCACTTAACATAATTCCTTCTAGCTCTGTCCAAGATAGGTCAGAGAAGGTGAGTTCATTGTTCTTGATAGCTGCATAGTATTCCATTGTGTATATATACCACAGCTTTCTCAGCCACTCATCTGTTGTTGGACACCTGGGTTGCATCCAGGTTTTAGCTATTATGAATTGTGCTGCTATGAACATAGGAGTACACAACTCTTTTTGGTTGGGTGTTATGGAGTCCTTGGGGTATAACCCCAGGAGAGGAATTACTGGATCATATGGAAGGTCCATGTCTAGCCTTCTGAGAGTTTTCCAGACTGCTCTCCACAGAGGCTGGACCAATTTACATTCCCACCAGCAATGTAAAAGGGTTCCTCTGTCCCCACAACCTCTCCAGCATTTGTTGCTGCTGTCCTTTTTGATGTATGCCATTCTCACAGGATTGAGGTGGTATCTTAGTGTTGTCTTAATTTGCATTTCTCTGACAATCAGTGACCTAGAACAGTTTTTCATATGTTTGTTGGCCTTTTGGATCTCCTCTGTAGTGAATGTTTTGTTCATATCCTCTGCCCATTTTTGGATGGGGTCATTTGCTTTTTTGGTGCTAGGTTTGCTGAGCTCTTTATATATTTTGGTGATTAGTTTCTTGTCTGATGTATGGCATATGAAGATCTTCTCCCATTCTGTGTGGTGTCTCTTTGTTTGCTTAATAGTTTCTTTGGATGTGCAGAAGCTTTTCAATTTGATGTAGTCCCATTGATTTGTTACTGCTTTAGTCTTCCTTGCAATTGGGTTTATTTCATCATAGATGTCCTTGAGGTGTAGGTCGGAAACAGTTTTACCAATGTTTTTTTTACCAATGTATATGATTGTTTCTGGTCTGACATCTAGGTCTTTGATCCATTTGGAGTTGATTTTTGTTTCTGGTGAGATAAAGTAGTTCAATTTCATTCTTCTGCATATTACAACCCAGTTTTCCCAGCACCATTTATTGAAGAGAGCCTCCTTTTTCCATTTAATCCTTTGGGCCCCCTTATCAAAGATTAGATGTCCATAGGTGTGGGTATTATTTCTGGGCTTTCAATTCTGTTCCACTGGTCTGTGTGCCTATTTTTGTTCTAGTACCATGCTGTTTTGATGATGATGGCTTCATAATATAGTTTAAGGTCTGGGAGTGTGATGTCTCCATTTCTGTTTCTTTTCCTCAAGATGGTTTTGGCAATTCTAGGTGTTTTCAGGTTCCAGATAAATTATTGTAGTGTTTGTTCTATTCTCTTAAAGAAGCTTGGTGGGACTTTGATTGGTATTGCATTAAATTTGTATATGGCTCTGGGGAGAATATTCATTTTGATGATATTTATTCTTCCAATCCATGAGCATGGGATATCTTTCCATTTCTTGGTATCAGTTTCTATTTCCTTGAGTAGCGACTCATAGTTTTCAGTATATAAGTCTTTCATTTCTTTAGTCAACTTTATTCCTAGGTATTTGATTGATTTTGCTGAAACAGTAAATGGGAGTGATTTCTGGATGTCTTCTTCTTCAGATTTAGTGTTTGCATAAAGAAATGCTACTGATTTTTGTACATTGATTTTTGTAGCCTGATACCTTGCTATATTGCCTAATAACTTCCAGTAGTTTTCTGCTGGATTCTTTATGTTTTTCTATGTATACTATCATATCATCTGCAAATAGTGAGAGCTTGACTTCTTCCCTTCCAATCTCTATTCCTTTGATTCCTTTCTCTTGCCTGATTGCTATGGCAACAACTTCCAATACTATGTTGAAGAGTAACGGTGACAGTGGACAGCCCTGACTAGTCCCCGATCTGAGGGGGAATCCTTTCAGCTTCTGTCCATTGGCTGTAGATTTGCTATATATAGACTCCACTATCTTGAGGATTTTCCCATCTATTCCCATTTTTTGTAGAGTTTTGAGCATGAACCGGTCTTGGATTTTGTCAAAGGCTTTCTCAGCATCTATTGAGATAATCATGTGGTTCTTGGCTTTGCTTTTATTGATGTGGTGAATGACATTGATTGACTTATGGATATTGAACCTGACTTGCATTCCTGGGATGAATCCCACTTGTTCGTGATGAACAATCTTTTTGATATATTGCTGTATCTGGTTGGCCAAGATCTTATTTAATATTTCTGCATCTATGTTCATCAGTGATATTGGTCTGTAGTTTTCCTTTTTTGTTATGTCTCTATCAGCTTTTGGTATCAGGGTGATGTTGGCTTCATAGAAGGTAGAAGGGAGTATTCCTGTTTCTTCAATCTTATGGAAAATCTTAAGAAGTATGGGTACTAACTGTTTCCTGAAAGTTTTGTAGAATTCATTTGTGAAGCCATCTGGTCCAGAACTTCTGTTGTTGGGGAGGTTCTTAATAACTTTTTCAGTATCTTTGTCTGTGATTGGTGCATTTAGATTTTGTAGTTCTTCTTGGTTCATTTTTGGAAGGGCATATGCTTCTAGGAATTGTTCCATTTCTTCCAGATTCTCTAGCTTGGTGGCATATAGTTCTTTATAGAAGTTTCGCAGGATTCTTTGGATTTTTGTGGTGTCCGTTGTGATATCTCCTCCATTATTTACAATTCTATTAATTTGAGTCTTTTCTCTTTTTTGTTTGGTGAGTCTGGCTAGTGGTTTGTCATTTTTGTTTAATCTTTCAAAGAACCAACATTTGGCTTCATTGATCTTTTGTATGGTTCTTTTATTTTCGATGTTTTTTATTTCTACTCTAACTTTAGTGATTTCTGTCCTTCTGGTTGCTTTAGGGTTCCTTCGTTCCTCTTCCTCTAAGTCCTTGAGGTGTGCAGTAAGGTCGTTCATTTGAGCTTCTTCTTGTTGTTTAATATGTGATTGTATGGCTATAAGTTTCCCTCTCAGTACTGCTTTAGCTGTGTCCCAAATATTTTGATAGGTTGTGTCTTCATTGTCATTTGTTTCCAGGAACATTTGAATTTCCTGCTTGAGTGAGTCTCTGACCCAGTGGTTCTTAAGGAGCATGTTGTTTAGCTTTCAAATTCTTTGACTTTTAATAATGTTTGTTTGTTGTTAAATGTTAGTTTTACTCCACTTTGGTCCAAGAAGATACTTGGGATGATTTCAATGTTCTTGAATGTATTGATGCTGTCTTTGTGGCCTTACATGTGGTCTATCCTTGAGTATGTGTTATGTGGATTTGAAAAGAAGGTGTATTCCAGTTTTCTGGGGTGAAGGACTCTGAAAATGTCCAAGAGATCTAGTCTGTCAATCTCTTCATTCAATTCTCTTGTATCTTTGTTGGTTCTCTGCTTTGTTGATCTGTCTAAGTGTGAGAGTAGGGTAATGAAGTCTCCCACTATTACTGTATTACTATTGATGTATTTTTGCAATTCTTTCAGTAAGTGCTTGACGTATTTAGATGGTCACTCATTGGGTGCATAGATGTTAATAATTAAGTCTTCTTGGCTGATTGATCCTCTAATCATTATCTAATGTCCTTGCAAGTTTTACTTTATTTAATTTAAAATCTATCGTGTCTGAGATGAGAATGGCTGTTCCTGCCCTTTTTTGTGGTCCATTAGCCTGAATGATAGTTTTCCATCCTTTCACTTTAAGTCTGTGTTTATCTTGTTGTGACAGATGGGATTCTTGCAAGCAGCATATGGTTGGGTTATGTTTTCTGATCCATCCCCCAACTCTGTGCCTTTTGATGGGTGAGTTTAAGCCATTGACATTTATTGATATTATGGATTTAATATATTGTAGTGCCATTGTTCTGATATATTGTCAATACTATAGTGATGTTCTTGTTTATAAGAGGTCTTTTAGAACCTCTTTCAGAGCAGGTTTGGTGATGGTTGCCTCCTTTAACTGTTGTTTGTCTAAGAAGCTTTTGATCCCTCCATCTAGTTTGAATGAAAGTCTAGCAGGATATATTATTCTTGGTTGGAACCCTTTTTCATTAGGGCTCCATAGATATCTTGCCATTCTCTTCTGGCTTTTAGAGTTTGAGTGGAGAAGTCTGCAGATAATCTTATGGGTTTTCCCTTGTGTGTGACTTTTTGTTTCTCTCTTGCAGTCTTTAGGATGCTTTCTTTATCCTTATTTCTTCTCATTGTGACTATGATGTGTCTTGGTGTCTTCAGGTCTGGGTAGATTCTGTTTGGAACTCTCTGGGCCTCTTGAATCTTGATTTCCTTTCTGTTATTCAGGTCTGGGAAGTTTTCTTCTATAATTTCCTCTAGAATGTTTGCTTCCCCTTCCTCTATTCCTCTGGCAGGCCAATTATGCGAATGTTACTTCTTTTGAGATCATCACATATGTCTCTGTTGTTGTTTTCAGTGTCTCTCAATCTCTTTTTAAGCTCTTTCACCTCTTTCTTAGTTTTCTCTAACTCATCCTCTGTCTGACTAATTCTGTTTTCTGCTTCTGTTAGTCTTCTTTCCCTTGCCTCGGCTTCTTTCTTCATTACAGCTATTTCAGCTTTAAGTTCTCTAATTGCCTTAAGATAATCAGTATTTTCCTTGGGGGTCTCAACTGTTGTTTCCCTAATATTGCTATTCCTTTCCTCCAATGTTGTTTTCATTTCTGTGATTAATATGTTTATTATTGCTTGCATACTTTTCTTATCTATGGTTACTTCTGGCTGATTTGTATTTTCTTCTGGGCTCTTGTCTTCATTCATTGGAGTAGCAGTTTTATTTGTTTTTGATCTACCCATTTTTTTGATTTATGTGTTTCTTATTTTTATGTTCAGTTGTTCCTCAGTTGTTGTGTCTTGATCACAAGCAACACTGTACTAAATACCTTTATGACAATTGCACTCATCAACCTCAGGAATTACAGTAGCAACTGAAGCAAGTATTGAAGCAATTTAATCACTACCAGTTAGCCAAACCATTTCTCCAGTTCATGAAAAAATAGTAACCAAATCCCAGTGAATAAGAAAGAGAAAGGAAAGAAGCAAGAATAGACAGTTACGTGAATCTACTATCCACTGTATATTATAGGGGTTACAAGAGGGGAAAGGGAAGTAGAGCAGAGATACACACATAGAGAGTCCACTCTGAGTCAGATTTCTTCCCCAAAATAATTCACAAATTCAGAAAGGCAAAGAAGGAAAGAATAAGTGTATGACAAGATAAAAAAAAAGAAAAAAGAGACAAGAGAGAGAAAAGAGAAAGGATAAGAAAAAGAGCTGTAATTAAAGAGCAGTGAAAGAAACATTTTTTTTTGATTACTTTATTTTTAATTTAATTTAATTTTTTTATTTAGCTAGGATGAGGAGGAGGGAGGTGAGAGTCTGTAGAGGAGGTAGGAGTAACGAGACAATTTCCTCCCACAATAGATAAGATGCCCACTATCCTAGCAATGAAAGATACTCTAAGAGTTAATTCTGATCAACCTAAAGGGGGGGAAGATATATGCCTTTATATAATATTAATAATAAAATAGAGCAGGGAAAAAAAAACCCTATCCCAGATTACCTCAAACCTCATGATCAGAGGCAGCTGATTGTTAAGAAAGAAAAAAAAAAAAACAACCTCAGGACTAGACAAGGATAGCTGAAATAGACAGTTATGCAAATCTACTATCCACTGTATATTCTAGGGGTAGCTAAAGGAGGAACTGAAGTTAAACAGAGATACTAGCAGTGAGAGTCCAACTCTGAGTCAGAATTCTTCCCCCAAATAATTCCCAAATGTGTATCAGTGAATTCAAAAAAGCACACTGTTTGGTGGTGTAGGGGCTGGGGCCTGTGGCTTTGGAAGCTGTAGGATTAAGGAAGAAAGGTTGACAAGAATGAGAAAAAGAAAAAAAAAGAGAGAGAGAAAAAATAAAAAGATAAGAAAAAGAACAGTCTTAAAAGAGCATTAAAAGGAAATTTTATTTATTTATTTATTTATTTATTTATTTTTAATTATTTAATTAGCTATGTGGTGTGAGGTGTGGGGGGTTGGCTACTTAGAAAGGAAAATGGGCAGAGGTTTCAGAAGGCTATAGTCTTAGAATGAATGATACTCCCTGGTGGGACAGGGATCTTCGTAGTAAAGAAAGAGGCTCAGCAGGGGAGCCTGCTAGGAGCTGGTCCCCAGGGACTGGTTATGGCGGGGGGGGGGGGTAAGGGGGAGGAGGTCTGCTTAATAATTTAAAAGAAAGAAAAATCTTTTCCCCCTTTTTTTCTACTCTTTTTTTAACCCAAATTAAGTTATAGTCACCTCCTAGGTGTCACTGCTAGGACCCCTTATTGACTGGCCTACTAAAGGCAGAAAATCCTACCGTTTCCAGAAGATGTGGTCAGAGCTCAAGCCACTAGCAGCTTCTCAGTCCGCCATCTTCTGGGAACCCTTCCATATTATATACTCATATATATATATATATATATATATATATATATATATATTCATATATATGTATATGAAACTATACTTCTAAAGTCATATTATAAATCAAAATCAAATCAGTAAATTTTGAAAAAATAATTTTGACCAAGAACTTTTTTGACAAAATGCCTATTATGTTGTAGGGAATTCTACATAATTCAGAAAACAAAAAGATATGTGAGTTGAATGACTGATCTCAATATCTGTAATTAATTTGGCATTATGTTACCTCCTTGATCCAGCCCTGCATTGCTTGACACTTCTGTTTGCAGTGCTACCGCACCATTCCCAGAATTATCCGTAGTCTTGGACAGGAAATCAGGAACTGAACCGTCCAAATTGCTTTTTATTCTACCCTTTTAAATCTCTCCTCTCTCTCCTTACCTGCATGCATTTAGGAAGGTAGTTGATGACAGTGACTTTAAGAGTAAAGGCCTCTCCACAGAACACAGAGTAGGGTAATATGAATTCCACAAAGAAGGGCTGGAAAACTTGGAGAGAAGCAGTAGAAGAGAGTCTGAGTCCAGTGTCCTATGACAGGCAGAGGGCTCCTGCCTTCCACTCAGTGATGGTGTCAGGGACTTAAACTCCTAAGTAAGCCACCTGCTGAACTAAGGTGAAGGTTATGTGAAGAGCATGCAATAAGCAGGTGGATTGTCTTTTCATTTTTATTTTATTGCCACCAAGGTTATCACTGAGGCTTGGTGCTGGCACTTTGAATCCATGGCTCCAGGTGGCCATTTTTTCTTTCTTTCTGCTTTATTTATTTATTTATTGACAGGACATAAAGACATTGACAGAGAAGGGGAAATAGCAAGAATGACTGATACCTGTGGACTTGCTTCACTGCTCATGAAGCATCCTCCCTGTAGGTGGGGAGTGGGAACTAGAACCAGGATTTGTGTGCATGGTAATATGTGTGTTTAACTGAGTGTGCCACCATCCAGCCCAGTGAATTATCTTTTCTCATGTGAGAATCCTATTAATATCCAGAACTGAATCTACATAAAGGTTCATTCACAAGCATACCTTATCATGTATTCAAGACTGAATTTGTATAATAAAAAGCACTAACTACTGAATAGCCCCTATAAAGCTACAGGAACATCACATTTACTTATGTCTTAGAGATAGCTGAGTGCTTCTATTTGATCCTTAAACTATCCTTGTTGCTGTATGATTTGTAGGCAATCATAGTTTGGAATTATGATCTAACATAGATCATTAAACTTTTATGTAGTCTGATTTATTTATCTATTTGTTTTAATCTTATTACTAGGAAGCTTCCTGTATTGCACTGTACAATATAGAATTTGGATTTTATTTTTATCTCTCATGTCTATTTTCTGATATTTTGGATATTATTCTTTATTAATTGTTCAGTGCTATAAGAATTGAAGTGAACCTATACTATGAAGATATTTTACATAGCTCTATCATGAAAAGGCAAGCAATTAAAAATTATTGAACCTCTTCAGAAAGATTGCCTTGGTTGAAAATACTAGAGGACCACACTTTCTCACCCACAAGCAAATAGAGGAGAGTGAAGTTAACTTACTTTATCACCACCAACTCCCAGATCGAAGTCTCCGGGAAATATTTCCTCAATGTTTTAGAGATTGGTGCTGGACTTGGCATATTATCTTCGGGTGCTTCATAACATGAGCTATATTGAGGAGTATATGTATGGCCCATCCCTCCTGAGGCTTACAGAAAAGGCATTACACAGACCACAGTACCTATGTATGCATCATAATACAAAGTTCAAAATATATTCATCTTTGAACAGAAAAAAGATGAAGAAGCTTTTGTAGAAAATCATGGGAGATCCTGCACTACTGGTGGGAATGTAAATTGGTCCAACCCTTATGGAGAGCAGTCTGGAGATCTCTCAGTAGGCTACAAGTGGACCTACCCTATGAACCTACAATTCCTCTCCTGGGGATATATCCTAAGAAATCAAGCACACCCATCCAAAAAGAGTTGTGTATACCTATGTTCTTAGCAGCACAATTTATAATAGCCAAAACCTGGAAGCAACCCAGGTGTCCAACAATAGATGAGTGGCTGAGCAAGTTGTGGTCTATATACACAATGGAATACTACTCAGCTATTGAAAATGGCGAATTCACATTCTTCACCTCATTTGGATAGAACTTAAAGATATTGTGTTAAGTGAGATAAGTCAGAAACAGAAGGATGAATATGGGATTTTCTCAATCATAGAAAAAACTTGAAAAACAAGATCAGAAGGGAAAACACTAAGCAGAACTTGGACTGGAGTTGGTGTACTGCATCAAAGTAAAAGAATCTAGGACGAGGGGCAGGATTCAG